>NC_091191.1:583811-601311 GCF_040958095.1 Procambarus clarkii
GGGGGGGTTGCTAGTGTTTGTACTTACCTAGTTGTACTCCCCTAGTTGTGCTTGCGGGGGTTGAGCTCTGGCTCTTTGGTCCCGCCTCTCAACTGTCAATCAACTGGTGTACAGGTTCCTGAGCCTATTGGGCTCTGTCATATCTACACTTGTGTATGGCATTGAGTGTATGTGTATGGAGTCAACCTCTACCACATCACTTCCAAATGCATTCCATTTGTCAACCACTCTGACACTAAAAAAAAGTTTTTTCTAATGTCTATATAGCTCATTTGGGTACTCAATTTCCATCTGTGTCCCCTAGTGCGTGTGCCCCTTGTGTTAAATAATCTGTCTATATCTACCCTATCAATTCCTTTGAGAATCTTGTGTGTGGTGATTATGTCCCCCCTAACTCTTTAGTCTTCCAGCGATGTAATGTTTAATTCCCGTAGTCTCACCCTGTAGCTGACACCCCCTCAGTTCGGGTACTAATCTGGTAGTAAACCTTTGAACCTTCTCCAGTTTAGTCTTGTGCTTGACTAGATATGGACTCTATGCTGGAGCCGCATACTCCAGGATTGGTCTGCCATATGTGGTATACAGGGTTCTGAATCCTTACACAGGCTTCTAAAGGCCGTCCTTATGTTGGCCAACCTGGCAATTTGTACTAGGAAAACTGTAAAACGATTTTTCTTTACTCTTGATTTTGCTTATGAGGGAGCCGGCGGCTGAGCGGAAACAACACTGGATACGTGATTGTGTCGCCCCGGGTTCGATCCCCGGCGCCGGCGAGAAACAATGAGCAGAGTTTCTTTCACCCTGATGCCCCTGTTACCTAGCAGTAAATTGGTACCTGGGAGTTAGTCAGCTGTCATGGGCTGCTTCCTGGGGGTGGAGGCCTGGTCGAGGACCGGGCCGCGGGGACACTAAGCCCCGAAATCATCTCAAGATAACCTCAAGATACCCATTTTAGGAAAAAATCCGACTGAAAAGTATTATCGTGCGTGGCTATCATATATCTAGAAAGTTTAGCAAACTTGGCAGTAAACACGTCAGAAACCGGAGTGGAGCGCATACATAGCGGCCGCCGGAGAGATTCAAGAGGTCAGAGTCTCTGCTCAACTGTACACAACTCTGACCACAACTCAACAAACTGTCCTGAAGGCGTCGACGACTACCCAAAGGAAACTTGGGGAAAGATTTTCAGCCTCTGGGAAATCTTAAGTAAGTGTTGCCATAAATTGCTGTGTGGTTGATGATCTTGGGGTGGCCGGAGGCTGGTGTTTATACCAAAAATATAAAAACTTCATTGAAAAATGTAGAACTTTATTACAATCTGGTCACATCCCAACAAACACACATCGAAACTAAGACGTTGCTACAACGTTCGAACAAGTTTTAATACCTCCTAACCAGTTATAACAACCAATATAACAAGTTGTAACAACGTTCTAATACGTCATGAATATGTTAAGTCAAGATGTAACAACTTCATTACAAGTTGAAACAAGCGGAAAATAGAGACAGTAGTGTTTTACAGTTTGTGTTTCCAGGTATATAAATGTTTACTTAGATAAGGTTTCTTGATTTCAGTCCTGAAAATTACCAAGTTTTGATGGTAAGAATAGCGACAATTCAGGAGGAACCCACTGACGAAGACATCTTGAGAGGCACCATAACCTGATGCCCAAAACTTACAACTTGAGAATACTGTGTACAACCTACGTGAGACCAAGTCTTCAGTATGCAGCCCCGTTATAGAACTTTCACTTGAAGAAAAACAAATGAAAACTAGAGAAAGAACTTTCACTTGAAGAAAAACAAATGAAAACTAGAGAAAATTCCAAGATACGAATCTAAGATTGTCCTGAAATGTTGGTGTATGAGATATAATGAAAGACTAAAAAAAATCTGGTCCTCACCACACTGGAGGACAAGCGGCAAGGGGTCATGTTAAGGACATTTAAAATTCTTCATTGAATTAACCAAATGGGTAAAAGAGCGGAATTCCAAGTGAAGAATATTGGAAGAAGTGAGATACGGAGATTGGGAGACGTTACCGAGACCAAAAAAAAATTGTTAATAGATGAAACAAACTTGAAAGAGAGATTTTTGAAGCAAAATATATATAGATAATAAGGAAAAGCTTAGAGCTGAAGCATGACTTTACAAATTATATATATATATATATATATATATATATATATATATATATATATATATATATATATATATATATATATATATATATATATATATATTTACATTTTAAATAAGGGAGTACCACCTCTGGCTGGAAGAAGGGGGACCCAGAGCCTCGGAGGAAACCACACATAACGCATTGGAAGGAATGTAGGTCCCCTCCAATACAGTTTCTGTGTGCTTTGCTTCTATATATATATATATATATATATATATATATATATATATATATATATATATATATATATATATATATACATATATATATATTTAATATAAATAATATAATAATAGTGTGTGTGCGTGTGTAAAATGTAAACTTTTAACCATAGAAATAGTAATATGCACTCAACGGATGATTTAACCTAATGAGATGTGTTTTACATACCTAATTCGTCTTTTAAGGACAATGTTGCTGGCTCTAAACCTTTTTATGGAACCCTGACGACCTATCTATTTCTCCCCGGACGTTGGTGGAGCATCTAAACCCCTTTATGGACGCTCTTAAATACCCTGCAGTGCCTGCCAGACTGGCAATGTGGGTTCCTAGCCCTTTCCCCCAGGCCTGGACGATGTTATTTTTGTCCTCTGAGCTTAAATTGTGGG
This sequence comes from Procambarus clarkii, assembly GCF_040958095.1. NCBI lineage: Eukaryota > Metazoa > Arthropoda > Malacostraca > Decapoda > Cambaridae > Procambarus > Procambarus clarkii. The sequence continues at coordinate 586,602 of NC_091191.1, forward strand.
ATCTGAATCTGTCTATAGTGTCCTTGAATTATTTAAGCCTCCGGGTCCGAGATATTGGACCCTAAACCCTTTCTAATCTCAACTCTTTATGCATCCTTTGACGTGATGTTGAGGTAGAATCGCAATACATTTCTTGGGGGAGTCTGATAACGGCCTTACTGGGTCTTCTTGAAGATTATGAACAGGTGTTCCAGCTGTTTGACATTCGTGTTTTATTTTTTAACATGGGTAAGAAATATGATCTCATTTCTCCTGCTCTGGGCGTCCTTGTTTCACTTTCCTGGTCCTGCTTTTGCGTACGTTTCAGGTAATTTCTGAACGTTGACGAGAAAAAAGGATGATTTGCGATTAACTCCTATGTTATAAACGTTTCACTGGATCTTTGTGTTTGTGGGAAGAGTGTAAAGGAGGGTTAGGAGCGTCCCTGTGGCAGGTGGAGACGCTCCTAACACTGTGGCAGTGTTAGGAGCGTCTCTGTGGCAGGTGGAGACGCTCCTAACACTGTGGCAGTGTTAGGAGCGTCTCTGTGGCAGGTGGAGACGCTCCTAACACTGTGGCAGTGTTAGGAGCGTCTCTGTGGCAGGTGGAGACGCTCCTAACACTGTGGCAGTGTTAGGAGCGTCTCTGTGGCAGGTGGAGACGCTCCTAATACTGTGGCAGTATTAGGAGCGTCTCTGTGGCAGGTGGAGACGCTCCTAACACTGTGGCAGTATTAGGAGCGTCTCTGTGGCAGGTGGAGACGCTCCTAACACTGTGGCAGTGTTAGGAGCGTCTCTGTGGCAGGTGGAGACGCTCCTAACACTGTGGCAGAGTTAGGAGCGTCTCTGTGGCAGGTGGAGACGCTCCTAACACTGTGGCAGTATTAGGAGCGTCTCTGTGGTAGGTGGAGACGCTCCTAACACTGTGGCAGTATTAGGAGCGTCTCTGTGGTAGGTGGAGACGCTCCTAACACTGTGGCAGTATTAGGAGCGTCTCTGTGGCAGGTGGAGACGCTCCTAACACTGTGGCAGTATTAGGAGCGTCTCTGTGGCAGGTGGAGACGCTCCTAACACTGTGGCAGTATTAGGAGCGTCTCTGTGGTAGGTGGAGACGCTCCTAACACTGTGGCAGTATTAGGAGCGTCCCTGAGGCAGGTGGAGGACTGAGCAATGTGGCGGCGAGGCTCCCCACAGCTGACTTTATTATGATGCTCTTATTATGCTCGCTGGCAGCCTGATGCGACGGCTGCCAGCGACCGAACGCTATTGAGAATCATTTATTTTACGATGGCTATGCGGTCTACAAATTCCCTTTTCTCGGATCTTCCCTTTTTTTTACATTCATAAAGCTGCTGTTTTCGTCTCTCGAAGTGTTATTTTCCCTGATCGAAAAGCGGACTTGTTTTGCTTTGGAGTTGCGACTTTCTCTGTAGTTTCTCTTATTTATTTGTTGAGCTCAAGTCCATGGGTACAGTTTTTTTTTGTTTTGGGTGTCGTTTTCTGTTCTAGGGAGTCGTTTTCTGTTCTAGGGAGTCGTTTTCTGTTCTAGGGAGTCGTTTTCTGTTCTAGGGTGTCTTTTCTGTTCTAGGTTACCGTTTTCTGTCTAGGGTGCCGTTTTCTGCTTTAGGGTGTCGTTTTTCTGTTCTAGGGTACCGTTTTCTGTTCTAGGGTACCGTTTTCTGTTTTAGGGTGTCGTTTTTCTGTTCTAGGACACCGGTTTCTGTTCTAGGGTGCCGTTTTCTGTTCTAGGGTGTCGTTTTCCTTAGGAATTGTACTTGTTTAGTGTTGTTTTTGGCGTCTCCCAAACCCCTCTGTTGCTCTCACTTACGGGCTCACCATAGCCCGTGCTACTTGGAACTTGTTCCGAGTAGCTGAATCTTTAACAACAACAACTCTCTTGCTCGGCTTCACCTGAGACATTTCACATTCTCTAATATTATCTCCAGCCACCAACACCCTCACCCTCCAACACACTCTCACCCTCCAACACACCCTCACCCTCCAACACACCCTCACCCTCCAACACACTCTCACCCTCCAACACACCCTCACCCTCCAACACACCCTCACCCTCCAACACACTCTCACCCTCCAACACACCCTCACCCTCCAACACACCCTCACCCTCCAACACACCCTCACCCTCCAACACACCCTCACCCTCCAACACACCCTCACCCTCCAACACACCCTCACCCTCCAACACACTCTCACCCTCCTACACTCTCTCACCCTCCAACACACTCTCACCCTCCAACACACCCTCACCCTCCAACACACCCTCACCCTCCAACACACTCTCACCCTCCAACACACCCTCACCCTCCAACACACCCTCACCCTCCAACACATCCTCACCCTCCTACACACCCTCACCCTCCAACACACCCTCACCCTCCAACACATCCTCACCCTCCAACACACCCTCACCCTCCAACACACTCTCACCCTCCTACACTCTCTCACCCTCCAACACACCCTCACCCTCCAACACACGCCTCACCCTCCAACACACCCTCACCCTCCTACACTCTCTCCAACACAATTCTGTATTCATCCACCTCATTTCTTGTTAGTTTCCCCAGCAAATATTACCATGTAGTATTACAACTAATCACCAGATAATAATAAGCAGACATATGAGGCACTCAACAAACATTTCAGGGGGTCTTTACCCCCAGAAGCAGCGTGTAGAGACCAAGGTTGCGAGATAAAAGACTGGAAGAAACAATGGATGACATTGTAGTTACTGTAGAATAGATACAAAAAAGTACCTGGAGAAACTAGATGCACCTGTAATCACTAGGACCCGACTTGATCTCACAAGAGCTGCTGAAGTGCTGAGTCACCCCCGTTATCCAAATTGTCCTATACAACGCTTGAAACGGGAAATATCCCCGAATTTTGGAGAAAACCAAGATGCATCTTGAGAATATCTTGAGATGATTTCGGGGCTTTAGTGTCCCCGCGGCCCGGTCCTCGACCAGGCCTCCAACCCCAGGAAGCAGCCCGTGACAGCTGGCTAACACCCAGGTACCTATTTTACTGCTAGGTAACAGGAGCATAGGATGAAAGAAACTCTGCCCATTGTTTCTCGTCGGCGCCCGGGATCGAACCCGGGACCACAGGATCACAAGTCCAGCGTGCTTTCCGCTCGGCCGACCGGCTACCTTACGAGATAAGGGATAGTCCCAATATTTAAAAAAAAGGGGGATAGACATGAGGCATAAAGTTACAGATTCATGTCATTGACAAGATTCCCTGTAAAGTGCTGGAGAGAATCTTCACTACCACCACCACTACCACCATTCCACTAACACCACCACTAACACCACCACTACCACCATTCCACTAACACCACCACTACCACCACCACTACCACCATTCCACTAACACCACCACTACCACCACCCATTATCCCCCACTAACACCACCCATCACCCCTACTAACACCACAACCACCCGTCACAGGCTAACTGTCCGCTGAACCCGAAACAGGCAATTTAGCCAGCTAGGTTATGGCGAGTTATTTTCCCAGGATGGACGTGAAGTGGCTTTTGCTTGTAGCTGTTACTTCTCCCAGGAGATTCTGAGCTCCCACTGGAGTTGAGGTCTTTTTCGGCCCACTGGAACAGCAGTAGTAGCATTTTGGGATTTTTTTTTTGTTTCATGTTACAGTCGTGGCCAGGGGCCAGATTCACGAAGCAGTTACGCAAGCACTTACGAACGTGTACATCTTTTCTCAATCTTTGGCGGCTTTGTTTACAATTATTAAACAGCTAATGAGCTCCGAAGCACCAGGAGGCTGTTTATAACAATAACAACAGTTGATTTGGCAAGTTTTCATGCCTGTAAACTGTTTAAAAAATGTAAACAAAGCCGTCAAAGAGTGAGAAAAGATGTACACGTTCGTAAGTGCTTGCGCAACTGCTTCGTGAATCTGGTACCAGGAGTCATGGGATTTCCTTGAGCTTATTGCAGTGGTTTACCTTCCAATTTGACGGAAGGGGAACTATTTTTGTATAGAAGTGGGTGTTGGCGGATGCTTCCTCCTGGTGGTGGATGATGTTGGGTGATGCTACCTTCTGGTGGATGATGTTGGGTGATGCTACCTTCTGGTGGATGATGTTGGTTGATGCTACCTTCTGGTGGATGATGTTGGGTGATGCTACCTTGTGGCGGATGATGTTGGGTGATGCTACCTTCTGGTGGATCAAGTTAGGTGCTCTCAAGTTGTGGGTGAATATAGATAATAATAATTTCAATTAAGATACTTTTCCACATCAACAAGAATATTTGATAATTAACCCAGCTCTCTAATAAGTCCTCCCAGTAGTCATTATACTTAACAAAGATTAACCTTTGCTCTATGATGAATAACATCAACTAACTGTGCCAATAAGCCTATAATGTAATTACAAATTCCATTAATTATTCACAAATTCGGGTAAGGGCTCTCGCTGTGGACCTGTGAGCCAACAGGTGTTGGTCGCACCTGTACAGCTCATTAGTGCATAAGTAAGCACACAATTAACATTAATTATGTGTGAGATAACATGTTTATATAATCAGATTCAATCCACAGATTAGTGAAAAGCATATAGAATAGTTTTACTCTTGTCACCTGATACACGAGGCAGCGAATATGATTAACTCTATAAACAAGCCAAATCACTGCTCTACGAACAGCTAGTTAACTGTTCTATCAACAGCCAATACACTGCTCTATAAACATTTATTGATTTTTGCTAATTTTCTATTTGCTAAATTTTGACATGGGCACCATTGAGGAAAGATTCTTCAGTAACAGACTATGTGATGGTTAAAGTTCCAGCTACAGCTCTGATGGTCATGGTTCGAGGCTCTAATAGTCCAAGTGAATTTATATATATATATATATATATATATATATATATATATATATATATATATATATATATATATATATATATATATAACTTGTCCGGTCGTGCTGGTCGAGTGGTTAAGGGATCCTGTACATCAGATGCATTGCTTCTGGCAGTATGGGTTCGTGTCACTTCTGGGGTGTGAGTTTTCAGTTACATATATGCCTGGAGACCGTTCAGGCTTGCGAACAAGCCTGAACGGAAGGCTATATATAAAGGGAGTACCACCTCTGGCTGGAAGAAGGGGGGGGACCCTTAGCCTCGGAGGAAACCACACAAATATATATATATATATATATATATATATATATATATATATATATATATATATATATATATATATATATATATATATATACATATATTCACAAAAAACACATTTTGTGAATATTTTTGTTTCTTTTTTAACAATACAGACTTGTGATCCAACATGTCTACAGTGCAACACCACCAGGTGCAGTGTTGCACCTTGTGGAACACTGCACCAGCAGGCACACCAGGCAAGGCTTCAATACAGTGAAAATACAGTGACAATACAGTGACAGTACAGTGACAATACAGTGACAATATTGCCACTCTCCAGCACAACACTACGCCAAGCCTGGGAGCTTCAGGACAACTTTACCCATTGGAACATCTTGCTCTAAACTTGTGAAGTTTTCCTTGGCTTCATGTCAAGTCAAAGTGAAGAGAAGAAGAGTGAATGCAAGAGTGAGAGGGTAGAGTGCAGCGTAGAGTAAGGGGGTAGAGTGAAAGGTTCAGTAACTGGTAGTGCAAAAGGTAAATTAATAGGTAGAATGAGGGGTAGAGTCATTGGTAGATAGGTAGAATGAGGGGTAGAGTCATTGGTAGATAGGTAGAATGAGGGGTAGAGTCATTGGTAGATAGGTAGAATGAGGGGTAGAGTCATTGGTAAATAGGTAGAATAAAGAGTCATGTGTAAGAAATGAGGCTGAGAGCAAGACAAAGCGAGTATGATGAGATAAAGAGAGAGAGAGAGAGAGAGAGAGAGAGAGAGAGAGAGAGAATAGGGGATGAAGAGCAGGTGTGATAAAAAGAGAGGAAGCCACACAGGACACACAGATAGGAGATAGGTAGATAATGATAAGGGAGAATCTCGACCAACATTTCCATCTCATATATTTCCTACCAACACTCTATTCCTCCCTCCCTCCCACCCTCCCTTCTTCCCTCCCTCCCTCCCTCCCTCTCTCCCTCCTTCCCTTCCTCATTCCCTTCCCATAAGTCACTTAAGGTAAAGGGACTCACCAGTTCATATGAGCTTCATTACTGAGAGTGCTGACTCTCCTTCCCTCTCACACTCTCCCCGTCTCACACTCTCCCCGTCTCACACTCTCCCCGTCCTCTCACCTCTCCAACCCTCACATTTCTGTCTCCCTCGTACCGTCTTTTTCCCGTATAGAAGACTTTTTTGGCTTCGTCTTTTGCCTTTACTGGAGACGTTCCTTTGTTCTCACCTCTGTGCATGTGAAGTGTGGGGAGGGGGAGATGGGGGGGGGGGAAGGGATGAATGTGAAGGGGGAAGGAGGGGGGGAATGATAGGGAAAGGGGGGGGAGGGAGGAACTAAAGGGGAACTATCAGGGGAAAGCACCAAGTCATTACGACTATATAGCACTGGGAAGGGGTCAGGATAAGGATTTGGGATGGGACGGGGGGGAAGGAATGGTGCCCAATCACTTGGACGGTCGGGGATTGAACGCCGACCTGCATGACGCGAGACCGTCGCTCTACCGTCAGCCCAAGTGGTTGGTCAGGGGGGAGGGAGGAGGGGAGGAATAGAAATGTGCAGGGGGTCAGAGGTTCGTTTAAAAGGGGGGGGGTAGAGATGTTGTTGTGAGTGATTGTGGGGAGGAAGGGGGCTGAGAAAAGGGTGATGGAGGGGGCAGGTTGTGGTTGGGAGGGGTGAGAGTAGGTGGGGGGGGAGGTCAGGTGGAGGGGTGGGTGGGCTCGGGTGGACGGGTGTGGTGGAGGAAGAGCACGAGGTAACAGGCATGGGAGAGGAATGAAACAGTGGGTGAGAAAGGAGGATTACCAAAATATGTGAAGCATCAGAAGGTAAAATGCAACATAACAGCCAGAGGTGCTTGATGATAACTGTTGGGGGCGGTGAGGCAGATGGAGGGGGGGGATGAGGAAGATGGGAGGGGGGAGGCAGTGAAGGGAAGGATGAATATGAGATGGGGGGGGGGGAGGAGCACCTTTCCTGTCTCTCCTGTCTTTTTCAGCAACTTCTCTCGCGTAAGAATCTGTGTCGACGGCTTTCTGGTAACCCAGAAATATGCAGTCTACCCCCACACTATTCTTAATTGATTTGTGTTTGCTCAGGTATTAGATTAGCTGGAAACACAAACCGTAACTGTCTCTATTTTCTGCTTGTTACAACTTGTAATAGAGTTGTTACATCTTGGCTTAACGTGTTTATGACGTATTAGAACGTTGTTACAACTTGTTATATTGGTTGTTATAACTGGTTAGGAGGTGTTAAAACTTTTTCGAACGTTGTACCAACGTTGTAGTTTCGTTGTGTGTTTGGCAGGTTTGCGAGGCGAGGTTTTCCATCCCCCGAACACACGCTGGTAATATCTTCAAATGTTCTACTGGTCTCCATCACCTTGCATAGTAGGCAAATATGTCACCTTGGCATGATGTTTAATGTCTTTTGTCCGTATTTTGAATACTTGTACTACAATGCCTGTCTTCCAAGTATGTGGTAGCTTACCTGCTGCTTGCTTGATACCTGGTAGATGGGGTTCTGGGAGTTCTTCTACTCCCCAAGCCCGGCCCGAGGCCAGGCTTGACTTGTGAGAGTTTGATCCACCAGGCTGTTCTTTTTCCTTGTTATATATAGCGTAAGTGGCCACAATTGCGTTGCATCTCCCTCTTTAAGTATCCATGGTGAGGTTTTGTCTGGTCCCAGAGCTTTAGTCATGCCCTGCTCCAATATGTATTCTTTACTTCGGTTCTGGTAATGTCAAAGTCCTCAGTGCCACTTGATTGGACCTCCCCCCCCCACCCACACGACCCAGGCACTTCTCCCAATAAACCCTTGAACTGTATGTTTAACACTTCTCTAACCCTGTCCATGGAGGACAGAAGAAAATGTATATATGTTGGTTAGCATTGTAAATGTGTGGCCACGTCTGTGGTAGAAAATAATAATAAAAAAAAAAAAAAAAAAAAACTTCTCCTTGTCCTAGTTTGAAGACCAGCTGGACTCCCCTGTCGAGTTTCTCACACATGTCCCTGTCAGTTTCTGTAAATGAATCCTCCCTTATATGAAATGTCCCCCTGTTTCTGAACTGTTGTTTTTCCTCTTATTATCTTGCATTTTTGTATAGATAATATTCCATCGTAGGCGCTAAAATATGAGCTAATTAAAAGTAAAACATTACAACATGTTAACATACATTACTACGTGATGTTAAACTAGAGGCTTAACTAGCACAATTATACCACAGAAACGTAATGTATCTGTCTTATAATATTAACTCTGTCCTAAATATTATTTCACGTTGAACTTATTCATACACTTCTATATTTATATAACATTATCACTTAATATTTTTTGTGAAATTGTTCATTCATCACTTGAAATTTTTATTATTTTGTTATATTTTTTTTAGATTTTATAGCTCCATCGATCGTCCAGGTTGATCGCGTTGCCTTAAAGCCCTGAGAATGATGCCTCCTAGAGCCCGGGGGACCAGGTTTAGAGCCCACTCTCAGGGCTCTTTACGGGTCGAGTTGAAGGAGGAGCCGAACAGCTCTGGAGCCACCAGCACACCTCAGCCAGGCGAGCCTAGGCCTACAATTTGATCTCGGTGATATCTGCGAGCCTATCCGGGGGTGTTCGACGGGAAGGTGGCGGGAATATGGTTGTGCAAGTGCCATTAGCTCAGATTGCATTGATTCGAACCCTGGGAGTCTAGATAGGGAGCTCGGTGCAACAGAGAGAGATACCTATGGCGGGGAAGTGGCTACACGAGGGGGAAACCTGTTTATTTTTATGCTAGCTAAATAATTCAGGTTATGGTACCGAGAGGAATTTTGGCGTTTGTGATTAGTTTCTTAAATGGTTGTTGACTCTTAAGGTCAATCGTGAATGATGCATTGTGATTGGTTAGTCAGTCACTTGATACCAGTCCTTGCAGACTGTCTCAGTCACTTGACACCAGTCCTTGCAGACTGTCTCAGTCACTTGACACCAGTCCTTGCAGACTGTCTCAGTCACTTGATACCAGTCCTTGCAGACTGTCTCAGTCACTTGACACCAGTCCTTGCAGACTGTCTCAGTCACTTGACACCAGTCCTTGCAGACTGTCTCAGTCACTTGACAATGGTACTGTACTTACAGGCACTGAGGAATTTTATATAGTGTGAGGGTCAAACAGCAAGGAAAGATTCTTTCTGGCTTTCTCTACACAGTAAAATAGTAAATATGTACTCTTTCTTGGTTACGGGAAAGTGTTGGTCTTTGCGAAAGTATATTCTCCGTTACACTTTCTCTGACCACCGAGAAATATGGCTCCACTCTTCGTGTAAAAGAGTTAAATAAGATTAAGAGATAATTTTCTCTTAATCCTGAAGAAGTAAAGATGTTTGGAAGCACTCCCAGCTGCTTAGAATGAATTTAAAGTATTCACTATGAACACTTTCTACCCCTGGGAGAAAGTGAGGATCTCCTGTGTGTCGTAGCTTCTTAGATACAAACCTACAATCTTCGATCCCATTCATCGTACAAGAATTATTGTTACCATAATAACAAACTTTTCACTTGGAATATACAGGATTCGATTTAAAATTTTCTCCTGTCTGAAAAGAGTGCCTTCCCATTCATACCATTTCGATGCCTTTCTTTTGATCATATTAACAGAAAGAAAATGCAATACATGCTTCAAAAATGAGCTACGTTATTCTTAATACGTTGCAAGATTAAAGCGATACCTTCTAGTTATGTATTGCAGAGGCTGAATAAATTGTTCTGCCTACATGTTATGAAATCCAAGCAACTTCTTGGATTTCCCACACCACACCAGCACACCCCACAACCCACACCACACCAGCACCCACACAGCCCACAGCACACCAGCACACTCCACAACCCACACCACTGTGGGAACCGACCTGTGAGATTTATATTTATTTAATTTATATGAATTTATATTTACGTTAATTTATATACTTCGATAGCAATTTGTATAATGATAAGTGGACTGTATTTCTGCAATAATCTCACAAATCGATCCTCTACACATTAGGGGGGGTTTATTAAATTAATATATATGCAGCCAATCAAACTACAGTATTAACTACATACATTGAAAAGGTTCCTTATCTTATAGTACAGCAGGTTAGTCCACCAGGTATAACTAGGGTGTAGACACCAAATTATCCTCTTTGAGGTAGCTTCCATATCACCCAGTAACTGGTGCACAAATCTTGCTTCCTCGTCTTGACCTGTCAAAAGTGCGCTAGCTGTGAAGCCAGATTCTATATATGACAAGTATATCAGAGAAAACTGTACATGGAACATTGAAGACCTGGCTTAATTACCTTTAGTTTGAGGCTTCCACGTGATCTAACCGGGTCACCCTATATCCTGACATTAATGGCCATAAATGAATGATAAACGGGTTTCGGATAGACACTTAACTTGAATTTGTAGACAGCGTGTTGACAATGGTACACCTTTGGTTTCCATAACACTACGTCCAAGTAAATTTAACAGGAGCCGAATTTGCTCCCGTGTGAGCCTCTGGTCTCAATATAAACAATGGCTGTTTAACACTCCATACTATTGACGTTACTGGCCGACATTGTCCAGATATGATAGGAGCTAAATTTGCTCCACACGTCTCGGAGGTGACACAACAATGGCTCCCCCCTTCCTCACTCTCGCCTGGCCTACTTTGTCCAGATTTCAGAAAGTGATAGAAGGGTCACATTTACTCTACTTTAATATTGATAATTAAGTTAATTTATATAAGATGTTTTTATGATGGTAAAGTCCAAAGACTAATGTATTTAAGAATAATTCCCAGCAGAATAGCTGGTGAATTATAATAGTGTGTGGTGATGATATCCCGTTTTCTATAGACGGTAATTCCACTACAAGTTACGTTTTCTATGGGTAACTTGTTGGTACAATACAGCTATTATCTGTATGATTATTAAATGGTGTCGGATTTTCCGACAACCACACCACCACACTCCACAACCCACACCACACTAGCACCCACACAGCCCACACACCTCACACCACACCAGCACCCACACACGCCACACCACACAACTACCAACACACCCCACACCACACCAGCACCCACACAGCCCACACCACACCAGCACCCACACACCCCACACCCCACAACACCAGACACATGGTGAGCCATAACACAAACAACAATACATTCCATTACCCCCTCTGCTACCCCCCCCCCCCCCCGCCCTCCCCACCCACCACCACAACTCTCACTTCACATAACATGTTGTAGCCCCTGAGAGCAATATGTACTCACATTGATATTTGTGTCGGGGGGTTGGTGGGGGGAGGAGGGGGAAGGATAAATCCTCGATATAACTATATGTGATTGTTTGTATTGTATCGAATTGTGTGCTGTGAGGGGGGGGGGGAGGTGGGAGAGACAATGATTCAGTGATATGATGGTTTTATAAGGCATATGCCGATTACAGATCTTTGGAAAGAAGGATGGGAGGGGGGGGGGAGGAAAGAGAAAAGGGTACGAAAGGATTATAGAGGAATGGGAATTATGGAGAAAACATGGGGAAAGTGACAAGGGTGAAGTAGGGAAGATTGCAACGAAGGAGAAGGGTAGGGAGTTCATACTAGTTAAAGGAAATAGTCCTAGTGAGAAGGTGTGTTAGCTGGAGGGTGTCGTGATACTGACAATGGAAGCTGTAGTTGTTGTTGTTAAAGATTTGCTACCTGGAACAAAGTTCCAAGTAGCACGGGCTATGGTGAGCCCGTAGTGCCTTAAGGTGTAGTGAGTGTACAGGTGCTAGTGAGGGAGTCTTGTGGACCTCTGAGGACACAGTTGGTGTCCCTGTAGGAGACAGTCGAAACAAGGTCAAGAGGAAGCAAAGGAGAAGAAGAGCAGAATTAGAAAGTCTTCGTCTTGGAGTGTCTCAAAGGACAGGGGTCTTCAGAAGACTCTGACAAGGCCGCCCACAGCTTTCCTTAAGACCTCCATCTCATTCGCCGTGCGGGAAAAAGAGTGCTGTTAAGATACTGGAGTTCGATCGAAAGGCAAGGCAACGAAGGGAGGCAACTTCCGATAAAGGAAGTAGCTAAGGGGGTAATATTAGGAGGGGTATTAAAAGTATCAACACAAGACAGGACACGAAACAATGGGTATAAATTGGATAAGTTTAGATTTGGGGAAGACCTGCGTAAAAACTGGTTCGGTAACACGGTTGTTGATTTGTGGAACCAGTTACCGCGCAACATAATAGAAGTAGGATCCCCTTGATTGTTTCAAGCGTAGGTTAGACATATATATGAATAAGATTGGGTGGTTATAAACAGGAGCTGCCTCGTATGAGCCAATAGGACTTCTGTAGTTACCTTCATTCTTATGGTTTTATGTTCTTATCTGACCTGTTTCGGTTTTTAATGAACCTATCCTTTTCCTAATCTTATAACTGAAAAAAAATATTTAGGATCTATATGAATATCAATAAAGATACAAAGGAGAGAAAAAATGAGAGGATGAAAAAGAAGATAAGTGAAAAAAATGAGAGAGGAAGAGAGCCCGTCGACTCGCTAATTACCCCTCTCCACATGCGATAAATTCCCGAAAAAACTGGTCCGGAGTTGAAAACTTGAGACGTATGTAAACTAATTCTGGGCCATCTTGGAAGACGCTAGAGAAGAGCAAGTTAATCTGAGGGACTTTTGGCAATTTTCCACTTGTTTGGCGCCCGGCTGAGGTCACTGGGTTCCGCCTAGCGCCTCTTTCCTGTTTCTCTTTCATTGTCACGTTCTCAATTTGAGTTTGTTGACCTTACAAACTCCTCCTGTTTTTCCCCATAAGGGAATGAATTTGCCTTTAACCTTCTTGTCCCTGTAGGAGGCTGAGGTAGCTTTTGGAAGCGTCCTAAACATATTTTATCAGTGGCTCAGGGGCTAGATTCACGAAGCAGTTACGCAAGTACTTACGAACCTGTACATCTTTCCTCAATCTTTGACGTCTTTGGTTACATTTATTAAACAGTTTACAAGCATGAAAACTTGCCAATCAACTGTTGTTATTGTTATAAACAGCCTCCTGGTGCTTCGGAGCTCATTAACTGTTTAATAATTGTAAACAAAGCCGCCAAAGATTGAGAAAAGATGTACAAGTTCGTAAGTTCTTGGGTAACTGCTACGTAAATCTGGCCCCAGATCACTATACGAATATAGTGACACATTCTTATATGCGATCCTTCACATTCTTATATGCGATAGAGTGCATTAGGAACGACGTTTCTTATAAGCTTCCTTTAAGAGGCTTCCTGAAGCGTGGTGATGGTGTTGGCTGCCTCCAGAGGCAAGTATTTTATTGCACAATCTTTTGCAGCTTTTTATGTCCTGAAACTGTGTTAATAAATGTGTCCCGTTTTCTGTTTTGGGTCCTCTGGTAGGTTAGGAGAGGATAGTGGGTTGTCCCTCATCTTGAGCGACTCTGATCGCTGGGATAGGACAATCGACTTGAGAATGGTCCAGGACGGACCGAAACGTCGTCGTCCCTTTACCTTCTAGTGTGTGGTCTGGTCAACACAGGACTCCTCCTTCTCCTCCTCGCCTCACTCCTGATCTTCGTGGGCTATGTCATCCTCTGATTGCTGGAGCAGACACGCTATGCCTGGTTATCGGTCCAAGCACTACTCTGGTGCATCACTCTGTTGTTATTTTTTTTACCACCAACGTGGATTCCAAATTGCTTTTGTACCTAAAAACAAATATTTGCAGCCTTTTGGCATTTTGTCGAATTATTTTTGTTCTCATTTGCTTTCATTTGTCAGTCTTCATGAATTTATTTTTTTTCCGCTGTATGAGAAATCTACGTAAACGTTGAAAAAAATATTTCGTTGGCAATTTGGGAAACTGCAAATTTCTCGTGATTTTTTTTGCTTTAATTTTAGTTGGAACTGAGAGGGGAATATCTTCCCCCCCCCCCCCGCGTTATCTGTGAGGGAGAATGTGATAACACCATTACCCCTCCGTCAGTACTCTTCCTTCCCTTCCCACGCACCCTTACCCCCCCCCCCCCTCCCTTTACGTCACCCCTTCCCTCTGCCCTCTTTTCCTCTCACCATCCCTCCCCTCTCTTCCTTGTTACCGGCATTCCTTCCCTATCGTCCCATCTCTCCTTGTCTTCTTCTTTCCTTCTCATCATCTTTTCCCTTCCTCTCCTCCTAGCTTTATTGTCTCCCTCTCCCATGCCATGCTTTCTCTATCCCATTTCCTTACACTCTTTAATTTAAATTGTTCCCCTTCATCATTCTTCCTCTCTTCTTCCTCCTCTACTTTATTCTTCACTCCTCGGCGTCCTTTTCTTCTTGTTCCTTCTCTTTCATTTTCCTTCTCACCTCCCCCCTTGTCTTCCTTTCCCTTCGTCGACTTTATCTCGTTCCTCTTCCATCGTCATCTTTAGATCTCTGGAGCCATGTTCAAGAGTCCTGGCCCTGCTCTAGGAACCCTCCCAACCCTTCCCACAACCCTTCCATCCCTTTCTGCTGGTCTAGAGTGTCCCTCCTTCTCTGTCTCACTCCCTCCTTCTCTGCCTCACTTTCTCCAATCG
>NC_091191.1:606311-636311 GCF_040958095.1 Procambarus clarkii
GTGACGTGTCTCCACCAGGGCGTATAGTAACGCATCACGCCAACAGATGGCTCTTTAAGGTACAAACACGGGGAGGCATAATCCGCCAGGCTCCTGAAATTGAAATTGTTATTGTTATAGTTTCATGACGAGGGTGTGTGTGTCAGAGTGAGAGATGGAGTGGACTGTAACGCTGATGGCTCCCTCACACGCTCGAATATGCTCACTCTCGCTCTTAAACGTACTCATGTTCACTCTCACACTCACGTGCAAGCAAGCTCACAAGCTGCACTCTAGGGGACGACCCTGACTCCCCCTATGACAACTTTTTCCGCTTCTATACGTTTATTCCAAGGTGGATTAGAGTGGATAAATTCTAGGGGCCCAGTTCTGTCACCTTCCATCCATTTCGTCGGGGAGTTTGTCGTGATTATCCACTAATTTGTAATGGGAGCAATGAGACCAACCCCGATCCTCCCATGTTGGTAACATACCCATCATCGCTCACCCTGCAAAGTTAGCTGAGGCTTGCCCTACGTGACTGGCTTCGAACCTTGGACAAACAAATCATCTTTCAGGACTTTCCCCAGTCTTGTGAATCGTTGACTTCCCGTAGACAACAAAGGTGGTGTATTTTGGGATTGGGTGGTTATAGATTGGGATTGGGTGGTTATAGATAGCTGCCTCGTATGGGCCAATAGGCCTTCTGCAGTTACCTTTGTTGTTATGTTCTGTCCATGCGCGGCGCACTTGTCTACGTGGCGAACAGGTGGGTGGAGGGACTTGTGTCCGTGGTGGGTAGGTGGGTGGGGGACGTGTCCGTGGTGGGTAGGTGGGGGGGTGGACGTGTCCGTGGTGGGTTGGTGGGGGGGGTGGACGTGTCCGTGGTGGGCAGGTGGGGTGGACTTGGGGGGACGTAAAGAAGGACACTGTGGGAGAAACTTTGTGCAGAATGGTCAAATGGTTTTGAAATTGTGATGGATGTTGCCTCCGGTCAAGAGGAAATAAAAACCTGCTTACAATTGTTGTTATTCCTTGTGTTGTGTTGTTAGTGTTGTGTTGTTAGTGTTGTTAGTGTTGTGTTGTTAGTGTTGTTAGTGTTGTGTTGTTATACGTCTTGTGTATTGCTTCTATTAATAATATTGTGTTGTATGCTGCTCTTGTTACTAATGTTGTATAGTCAGTATTAATGCTTCCAACATTGTTGTGGTTGTAAATACAATTGATATATTGCCATTAATATTGTTCATTATTAGTTAACACAACCATCAATACATCAGTACACTAACGTGAAGCATCAATGAGAATATAATGATTATAAATGTAATTTAGATTTTCCATTGTTAAGAAAAATGTGAAACCTAAATTTCATCTCATTCTAGATAATGAAAAGAGATTTTGTTTCCTCATTGTGTTTCCACTTGGGGTGGACGGTAGAGCGACGGTCTCCCTTCATGCAGGTCGGCGTTCAATCCCCGACCGTCCAAGTGGTTGGGACACCAATCTTTTCCCCCCTATTTCATCCTAAATCCTTATCCTGATCCCTTCCCAGTGCTATATAGCCGTAATGGCTTGACACTTTCTCCTGATAATGCCTCTCCCTTCATCCTGCCGCAGGTGCTGCCATCTATTGGTGTTCTGTGAGACAATAAAAGGGAATATATTTAGAACATTGGGAAGTGCTGAAGGGCTAGTGACACTTCTCCATTATATCCACCCAAACCCGTTCATATATATGTGTGACGTGCACAAGGAAACCCACAATAATTTAATATATCTGTGAGAAAATATTTGGGGTAAGATGGGTATCGAACCAGCGTCTTGGGTAGCCCCAGACGCGCGCCTTGTTCTATGGACCACGCCATGCCAAGGGTTATTTAACCTGGGATCCGCGCGAATCCACTAGGAGTGGATTCAGGCAGACTCGCATTTCTAGTGGATTAGGGCGGATCTATCGGACGGACATATATGTGTATATATGTATCTTGAGGTTATCTTGAGATGATTTCGGGGCTTAGCGTCCCCGCGGCTCGGTCCTCGACCTGTGTGTGTGTAAATTACGAAGAAATTAACACGTGATGAATAGTGTGACACTGTCGACCACGAAGGAAATAAATGAGACAGGGAAATTCCTTAAATACTTTCGTATTAGTGAGTTCATCTTCAAAAGGCTGACTATTACAAGTCAGTGGTGGATACCACTGACTTGTAGCTCAGCTCACCTTATAGTGCCTATAAGGTGAGCTGAGGTGAAAAACCCGTCAATAAGGTACTAGAATCAGTCAATGATTCTAGCACCTTATGATGATGATTACTGACCAAGGACAACCAGTCACATGTCTTAAACACCAACCAAAATATATTTAAACCCTCTGTGGAAAGCCACACTTTAACTCAGACACTAAAATAGAAACATTTTTCCAGTAATGTAAATCCAACAGCGTACCCTGAAC
This sequence comes from Procambarus clarkii, assembly GCF_040958095.1. Classification (NCBI taxonomy): domain Eukaryota; kingdom Metazoa; phylum Arthropoda; class Malacostraca; order Decapoda; family Cambaridae; genus Procambarus; species Procambarus clarkii. The sequence continues at coordinate 608,744 of NC_091191.1, forward strand.
CGCACGCTATACCAGAGAGATACTAACACACCACACACACACACACACACACACACACACACACACACACACACACAAACACACACACACACACACACACACACACACACACACACACACACACACACACACACACACACACACACATACCAGTTGATTGACAATTGAGAGGCGGGGACCAAAGTGCCAGAGCTCAACCCCCGCAAGCACAACTACGTGAGTACCAACCAATCAACCCTCCAACCACCTACGGAACAAAGGCAACAATCAGGTGCAAAGATTGCTTCTCTTTCTAGACCTTATGTTTATCTTAGAGCGCCAATAGCGGTAGGGAGGAATGAGAGCAGTAATAGGAGCTTCCAGCTTTGTATCATGCCAGCCAGGAGGTGGGAGCTGGGAACATTTTGACGTCCTGTGTGACTTAACTATAGTTGCACAGCTTATTTGTCACTGCTTGCCGTTTAAATTCAGTCCTTTATTGAGCTCAGCTTGTGAATCAGATCATAAGGATATAGGAATATAGGCACTGCAAGTCTCATATAGTGTTGGTTTGTAATTTAAACTCAAGTGAGTTTGTTCGGAGACCCAAACTGAGCCACATCATGTAAATACGGACTAAGAAGGGCATGATAAAGCTGAAAGATCATATATATATATATATATATATATATATATATATATATATATATATATATATATATATATATATATATATATATTGTGAAAATATATAAATACTGTTAAAATCCTGTGGGATTTTAACAGTATTCTTTTCCGGATAAATTATATTTTAATGTTTTCCGATACTGCGGTTGGGACTAAAGTTTGCGACGCGTAGTTTTTTAAAGCAATACGAGACGATGAAGTTTGAGGAAGTTTGTTGTCGTGTTTTAAGGAAAGTACATTGACGCTGATGTTACTTTTAGTCGTGTTTCTTTTATTTCTAATATTCAACAGTACAATATGTTTTTTTCCCACGAAACGACAAAGTTTTCTGTATAAATACAGACCTGTTTTTGTTTGTGTTTGTAAATACAGGCCTCTTTTTTGTTTGTGTTTGTAAATACAGGCTTGTTTTTTGTTTTTGTTTGTAAATACAGGCCTGTTTTTGTTTGTGTTTGTAAATACAGGCCTGTTTTTTGTTTGTGTTTGTAAATACAGGCCTGTTTTTGTTTGCCTCACAGTAGCTGTTTATAGCATGGAATCTTTGCTACCTTACAGAAACGCACCTTTGGATCTGGTCTCGACTTCCAATTACACTATATAAGTGTGCAATATTGGTATACAATATTAGTATCCCATTTGGGTATCCAGTATTAGCATAGTGGACTGGTCTTTTATACATGGTTCTGGTTTTCCCTGATTTTCGTTTTGGTGACCAAAGCCAAGATTGGGGTCAAAGTGTGTTGACAACTTTGGGCAAAACTGCCCATGAGAAATCCCAGTCGAGTTATTGAGACAACAGCCTTATATTCACTGCCACACAGGACAGTGAGGATGCTGCTCATATTCACTGCCACACTGGAGAGTGAGGATGCTGCTCATATTCACTGCCACACTGGAGAGTGAGGATGCTGCTCATATTCACTGCCACACAGGACAGTGAGGATGCTGCTCATATTCACTGCCACACTGGAAAGTGAGGATGCTGCTCATATTCACTGCCACACTGGAGAGTGAGGATGCTGCTCATATTCACTGCCACACTGGAAAGTGAGGATGCTGCTCATATTCACTGCCACACTGGAAAGTGAGGATGCTGCTCATATTCACTGCCACACTGGAGAGTGAGGATACTGCTCATATTCACTGCCACACAGGACAGTGAGGATGCTGCTCATATTCACTGCTACACAGGACAGTGATGATGCTGCTCATATTCACTGCCACACTGGAAAGTGAGGATGCTGCTCATATTCACTGCCACACAGGAAAGTGAGGATGCTGCTCATATTCACTGCCACACTGGACAGTGAGGATGCTGCTCATATTCACTGCCACACTGGAAAGTGAGGATGCTGCTCATATTCACTGCCACACTGGAAAGTGAGGATGCTGCTCATATTCACTGCCACACTGGAAAGTGAGGATGCTGCTCATATTCACTGCCACACTGGAGAGTGAGGATGCTGCTCATATTCACTGCCACACTGGAAAGTGAGGATGCTGCTCATATTCACTGCCACACTGGAAAGTGAGGATGCTGCTCATATTCACTGCCACACAGGAAAGTGAGGATGCTGCTCATATTCACTGCCACACTGGAAAGTGAGGATGCTGCTCATATTCACTGCCACACACGACAGTGATGATGCTGCTCATATTCACTGCTACACAGGACAGTGAGGATGCTGCTCATATTCACTGCCACACTGGAAAGTGAGGATGCTGCTCATATTCACTGCCACACTGGAAAGTGAGGATGCTGCTCATATTCACTGCCACACAGGAAAGTGAGGATGCTGCTCATATTCACTGCCACACTGGAAAGTGAGGATGCTGCTCATATTCACTGCCATACACGACAGTGATGATGCTGCTCATATTCACTGCTACACAGGACAGTGAGGATGCTGCTCATATTCACTGCCACAGTGGAAAGTGAGGATGCTGCTCATATTCACTGCCACACTGGAAAATGAGGATGCTGCTCATATTCACTGCCACACAGGAAAGTGAGGATGCTGCTCATATTCACTGCCACACTGGAAAGTGAGGATGCTGCTCATATTCACTGCCACAAACGACAGTGATGATGCTGCTCATATTCACTGCTACACAGGACAGTGAGGATGCTGCTCATATTCACTGCCACACAGGACAGTGAGGATGCTTATATTCAATGCCACACTGGACAGAAGATCGTACGCAAGGCAATTGGTCTAATTCGTAGGTATAAAAACATATATTTATGGTCACATTGTACTACATCAAATATTTTCGTAGTTTGCAAACTTGTAAATGTAACTTTTGATTATTCACTGCTAAACAGGACAAAGATGGAGTCATAAAAGATGTAGCAAAAAAAAAAAAATCTTTTTTCCTCGAAGTTTAGTGAATGATTAGGATGTCTTCCAATATACCAAAATCAATGAAATAGTTACATACTTTGACTCTGCAACAGGCCAGGAGGTGTGTGAAGTCCTTCACAGTTTCACATGCAGTGATGCAGTGTTCGAGTGAATGATTTAATGATCTGTCACAGAGTTTACAATCTGGCTGTTCTGGTAGTGGCTCAGCCTCATTAACCTGCCAGGTGTGTTTAGAGCCAAGGTGATTTGTGCATCGACTACATCACATTTTGTCCATAGAATTACATATCATTGCAAAAGTTGTCATTGCGTTTAGTTAAACAGGTTGCGACGTAATTAGTCATGGCATGGGGCCTGTTAGCTGAGTGGACAGCGCTTTTTCATAGTCCTGAGGTTCCGGGTTCGATCCCCGGTGGAGGCGAAAACAAAAATGGGCAGAGTTTTTTTCACGCTGATGCCCCCCCTGTTACCTAGCAGTAAATAGGTACCTGAGAGTTAGACAGCTGCTACGGGTAGCTTCCTGAGGGGTTTGTAACAAATAGGAGGCCTGGTTGAGGACCGGGCCGCGAGGACGCTAAGCCCCGAAATCATCTCAAGATAACCGCAAGATGGGTACGTCAACACACCTTCAGTACGTCGTCAGTATAAATGCATGACAGCATAATAACGTCAGCACAATGGCATAATACCAGTACAAAAGCATGATATCAGTTCACACTCAGTACAACAGCATGATATCAGTACACACTCAGTACAAAAGCATGATATCAGTACACACTCAGTACAAAAGCATGATATCAGTACACACTCAGTACAAAAGCATGATATCAGTACACACTCAGTGCAAAAGCATGATATCAGTAGACAGTACAAAAGTTGTAGCACACCAGTACAACAGCAAGTGAATGGGAGACAAACGGAGATAGTGGTGCTAAGGTATACCTAATACCTAATACCTAAGTGGTGCTTAGGTATAACGGTGGAGTAACGAGTGGGTAGTTATGTACAGAGGGATAACGAGGTAGTTAGTAGTGTCCTCTCTGCTCGACAATGTCTCTAGACAATGACCTGATGGCCAGGCCGTTGTGTGACGTCAAACAGTAAGCCTTTTTCGAACATTTTCCCCCCTAAAACACACACACACACATGATCACCACGTTCAAGATTCTGAAGGGAATTGATAGGGTAGATAAAGACAGTCTATTTAACACAAGGGGAACACGCACAAGGGGACACAGGTGGAAACTGAGTGCCCAAATGAGCCACAGAGATATTAGAAAGAACTTTTTTAGTGTCAGAGTGGTTGACAAATGGAATGCATTAGGGGGTGATGTGGTGGAGGCTGACTCCATACACAGTTTCAAATGTAGATATGACAGAGCCCGATAGGCTCAGGAATCTGTACACCTGTTGATTGACGGTTGAGAGGCGGGACCAAAGAGCCAGAGCTCAACCCCCGCAAACACAACTAGGTGAGTACACACACACACACACACACACACTGTCGCCCCCCCCCCCCAAGAGCGCCCTAAAATCAATCTCCCTTCTGTTTGTCACACGTCTTACAACAAGACCATTTAATCTATTTAAATAATATATGCAGACCCGGCGCCTGCCAATAGAGCTTTGCAACATTTTTATTGCCATGCCAACGGCAGGGAACACAAGGCTTGCTACATTTCCCTTGGGAATTTTGCATGTTAAGTTTGACATAAAAATTTAAAGTCAGAATTTGGCTTTGAATTCCACAGAACTTGCGCACTCGCTTATACCGACCGTTGCACAGTTGTGTATTCGGCAAATGCTCCGTGTTGCTAGCTCATTGCATACTCCGTCACAGATTATAGAATCTTTCGACTTACGAGCGGAGCTGTTGATCCCGTTGCTGGTGCAATTCAAATTCGTAGTTTTCATTCCACACGGTAATTCAAATTGAGTGAGCAAATCCTTCTAATGACCTCCCTTTCAAGTGCGATATAGTCGTCATGGCTTGGCGCTTTCTACTGAGAGTTCCCTCCCCTTCCTTACCCGAAATAGGAAGTGAACGCCAGGCTCGTAACACAGCCGGTCCAGCCACTTGGCCTGGACGGTAGAGCGACGGTCTCGCTTGTAGCAGCAGGTATGGTGTTCCATCAGCGGCTTGCCAGCATCACTTTCCTCCGTCCTAGCCCAAATCCTTGTCCTCATGTCCCTTCCAAGGGCTATATAGTCCTAATGGCTTATAGTGCTTTCACCTGATGATCACCCTTACACGTCACTCGGTACACGTCACTCGAGAGGAAGTCACTGCTCTTGACATGTTCCTATTTATTTTACTAAGGTAAAAGTCACCTTAACTTATATGTATATATATATATATATATATATATATATATATATATATATATATATATATATATATATATATATATATATATATATATATATATATATATTTCATTGAATATGACCGCATATTCTGTATTTATTATTTTCTGGTTTAGGGCTTCTATCCCTCTAACTATTTTCTTAGCATCAGGGCTTAATTGAAATAGGAGTTCTCCAAAACTCATTTTCGTACTTTTAAGGTGAAGAAAAGAAGTGATTTACTATAGAGTGTATTACACTTATTTGTATAATTTGCACGACGTTTCGAACCTCCATGGTTCATTCTCAAGTGAACAGATCTTACAATACTAGTTGATTTTATATTATTTGACGACTCCAAATTTCAACGAATCACGAGGAACCCCGTAGAAGACCTTAAGCGGAAAGTAAACAAAACAATTACAGCAATCAACGCAAAGAAAGGTAGTGTGCATTTCAATAAACTTCAAGGCGACTATGGCTTAGGATATGCCTACGGCAATGTTAAGACGCATATACCAGGTAACCCACTACGCCCTATAATCAGCCAAATACCAACCCCAACTTATCACCTGGCTATGAAACTCAATGAACTCCTAACTCCATACACTCCAAGTAAGTTTAGTCTACAATCATCAGCAGATTTCCTAGAATTGATCAGATCTACCCAGCCCAATGGAATCATCGCTTCCCTGGACGTTGAATCCCTTTTTACCAACGTCCCAGTCGTCACAACCATAGGAATGATACTGGACAGAGTATACAGAGACGAGAGTACCCCCAAATTAGACATACCTGAGCCACACTTGAAAAGTCTTCTCGAAGCATGTACAAAGGAAGCCCCTTTCATCAGTCCACAAGGAGACATGTATTTACAAATAGACGGAGTAGCAATGGGCTCCCCCTTAGGAGTTTTATTTGCTAATTTTTATATGGGAACCATCGAAGATAGGGTCTTCAGTAGCAGACAAAAACCAACTGTATACTGCCGTTATGTAGATGACATATTCGTAATAGTAAAAGACTCAGATGAACTAATTGACCTAAAAAGACACCTAGAGAGAGAGTCAGTACTCCGATTTACACATGAAAATAGTGAAAATAACAGTCTGCCATTCCTGGATGTACTAATAACAAAAACAGGAACCTCTTTAAGCACCAACGTATATACCAAGCCCACCAACATAGGATTATGCCTGAACGGTAGAAGTGAGTGCCCCCAAAGATACAAAGCCAGTGTTCTCAATGCTTATATTCGTCGAGCGCTTACCCACTGCTCTGAATGGAGCAACGTGAGTAGAGAGTTTGAAAGAGTAACTCAGGTATTGGTGAACAACGGATATAGCAACGCGGAAATAAACGCTGCTATAAGAAGACACTTGGACCGTTGGTATAATTCAGAACCTAGAACAGAAACCACAACACCCCCAATAAAATTATATTACAAATCAACCATGCACAGTGAACATATAAAAGAGGAAAGAATAATGAAAGAAATAATCCGTAAAGGAGTAAAAAGCACTACTCCTAACCAAAACATAAACCTGATAATATTCTACAAAACCAAGAAGACTTCCGAACTCCTTATCAAAAACAGCCCGAAGCCGACGGAGAACCCTCTACAGCAGTCAAGCGTTGTATACATGTACACTTGCCCCCACGAAGGATGTAACCTTCAATGTAAGTACATAGGTATGACGTCGACCAAGCTGACGAGGCGTTTGACATGCCATCTTCAATCTGGTGCCCCTAGGAATCACATGAGACAAGCCCATGACATTACTCTACCAAGAGAAATGTTGAACAAGAATACTTGCATAATAGACAAAACCCAAGATTCAAGAAGATTACAAATTCATGAGGCAATTCACATAAGAATAGAGCGACCTACCATGAACACCCAAATCACGGAACTATTTACTCTACCCACCATGAGAGTAAGGACAAGACAAGAACATATCGATGCCAACACAGAAGACAATGTCCAACATAACAGGCCAATTACACTGGATTAATCTTTGTGTTTGGATAGGAGATGCCTCGTATGGGCCAATAAGCCTTCTGCAGCCCCTATGTTTATCCCTTATGTATCCCCCCCATGTTTTTCACCTTCATTGTATTATCACCTGACCTAATGCGGGTATAAAATCAACTAGTATTGTAAGATCTGTTCACTTGAGAATGAACCATGGAGGTTCGAAACGTCGTGCAAATTATACAAATAAGTGTAATACACTCTATAGTAAATCACTTCTTTTCTTCACCTTAAAAGTACGAAAATGAGTTTTGGAGAACTCCTATTTCAATTAAGCCCTGATGCTAAGAAAATAGTTAGAGGGATAGAAGCCCTAAACCAGAAAATAATAAATACAGAATATGCGGTCATATTCAATGAAACATGTTTGAAAGAAAACCGGCTGCCAGTATACACCAATATATATATATATATATATATATATATATATATATATATATATATATATATATATATATATATATATATGTCGTACCTAGTAGCCAGAACGCACTTCTCAGCCTACTATGCAAGGCCTGATTTGCCTAATAAGCCAAGTTTTCATGAATTAATTGTTTTTCGGCAACCTAACCTACCTAACCTAACCTAACCTAACTTTTTCCGCTACCTAACCTAACCTAACCTATAAAGATAGGTTAGGTTAGGTTAGGTAGGGTTGGTTAGGTTCGGTCATATATCTACGTTAATTTTAACTCTAATAAAAAAAAATTGACCTCATATATAATGAAATGGGTAGCTTTATCATTTCATAAGAAAAAAATTAGAGAAAATATATTAATTCAGGAAAACTTGGCTTATTAGGCAAATCGGGCCATGAATAGTAGGCCGAGAAGTGCGTTCTGGCTACTAGGTACGACATATATATATATATATATATATATATATATATATATATATATATATATATATATATATATATATATATATATATATATATAATATATATAATATATAATATATATATATGTTCAGAGATGAAATAATGTTAAATGACTGAGAAAACGTATTTTGAGTTTTGACGTGATGATTAAGGGTCATCATTATAATCCACAAATCCACAGTTGTTTGGTTTAAAAGTTATAAGGAATTCCGTCCCATATTCTCTAGATAAATCAAGAACATGCCCCACGGCGCGTTAAGAAGGTTCAATAAACAACATGCAAATTAGAACCCATTTATCAAAATGACAGTCCACTCAGGCCGACCGCATCTTTTTAGAGGCCTCAGGGTAGCAGGACAGGGTCCGGGGAGCAATAGACAAAAGACCTGAAACTTTACGGAGACCTGAAACTTTCCGCAGACCTGAAACTTTAGCCAAGACTTGAAACTTTACGGAGACCTGAAACTTTAACCAAGACCTGAAACTTTACGGAGACCTGAAACTTTACGGAGACCTGAAACTTTACCGAGACCTGAAACTTTACGGAGACCTGAAACTTTAGCCAAGACCTGAAACTTTAGCCAAGACTTAAAACTTTACGGAGACCTGAAACTTTAACCAAGACCTGAAACTTTACGGAGACCTGAAACTTTAACCAAGACCTGAAACTTTACCGAGACCTGAAACTTTACGGAGACCTGAAACTTTAACCAAGACCTGAAACTTTACCGAGACCTGAAACTTTACGGAGACCTGAAACTTTACGGAGACCTGAAACTTTAACAAAGACCTGAAACTTCCCATGTGAATGCCTGACTTTAACATCTCGTCTCATCCGTGCACGGAAGACTTTCAGTAAATCGATGGAGTGTGGCGTTACGACGGGACAATTACATAGGTTTGCTCCCCATGTTCATGAGTACTACGTCCCACAGTCTGGTTAGCTTTACGTTGAGCTTTATTGGAATAATGGGACATATTGGGTGATTAATAAAGATTAAACCACCCAAGAGGTGGCACGGGCATGAATAGCCCGTGGCCACAATTTGAAGCGTTTTCCTGATTTATTGGTAAGACTTAAGGGTTATTGAGGTCCAGCTCGTTAACGACTGGCCCTCCCTTGGATGCCGCCCACAACAGTTGCCTTACTCACAGGTATCTATTCTCTTATTCACTGCTAGTTGAACAGATAGACATCAGGTTAGAAGGAGTTGCACAAACGTCTCTGTTCTATCTGGGGATCGAAGTCGGGTCTGTTCATTGATGTTCATTCCTAATTGCTTCCCAATTCTCGACTTTAAAGCATCAGTCCTTCAGTACCTGCAACTTACCTCTCAGCCATCTATTAATTGACTTGAGACTTGAGAATGGTCCAGGACGGACCGAAACGTCGTCGTCCCTTCACTTTCTAGTGTGTGGTCTGGTCAACATACCTCAGCCACGTTATTGTGACTCCTCGTCTGCATCTATCCATCTATTCTTCACCAGCTACAATTCGACATTTCAACCCTCAATCCTTCACGCATCGCGTCATGCAGGTCGGTGTTCAATCCCCGACAGTCCACAAGTGGTTGGCAACCATTCCTTCCCTTCCCCCCCGTCCCATCCCAAATCCTTATCTTTACCCTTTCCAAGTGCTATATAGTCGTAATGGCTTGGTGCTTTTCTCTTGATAATTCCCTTCCCTTCCACCCAACCCTTAATTTCCGTTCCTTTCGTGTTTGTATCCGAAAATAAACTAATCAATTGAATCACTAGCAAACTAGGTGAGGGGGAGGGGAGGATTATCAGGATAAAGCGCCAAGTAAGAGTATTAAACAGGTGGAAATCGGAGTTCTCATTAGCGTTGCGCCCCAAGCAAATTGCTGGGCGATTTTAAAACTCCTTTTCCACTCTTTTTTATTGTATTTTTATTTTTTTTAATAATTATCAGGTGCTAAATTACTAGTAAGTCTTGGATCTGGATGTGATTTTTTTAGGAGGGGGGGGGGGGGAGTGGAGGCTTCTTTGAGATGTATGCAGACGAGGAGTCACAATAACCTGGTTGAAATATGTTGAATATGTTGAAATATGCTGAATATCAGGCTGAAATATGTTGGATATGTTGAAATATGTTGGATATGTTGAAATATGTTGAATATCAGGCTGAAATGTGTTGAATATCAAGCTTCAGTTTGAGATGTATATCTTTAGGTGATTTAGAGGTGAGATGCCTAGACTGAGTGAGGAGGCTGGGTGCGGAAAGTTATATTTTTCGCTTTGTCCGGTGTTGTTTTTCCAGAGCTATGGAAATTATGTGGGTTGTGGCGTGGTAATTAGCAGCTGGCACGCCGTGTGTGTGTGTGTGTGTGTGTGTGTGGGTCACACGCAGTACTTAAGTTGCGTCATACTGTGCTTCAGTTGCGTCATTGTGTTAAGTGCGTGAGGCACTGCGTCGAAGGCTTATACTGCGTTAGCGATTGTGAAGAGGCGGGGCCCAAGAGATATTCCTCCCTGGAACGCTGTTAGTTACACACACACACACACACACACACACACACACACACACACACACACACACACACACACACACACACACACACACACACACACTTCTATACCAAGCCACGCTTTCTATACCTCCCCTCCTCCCCCCTATACACCAGCTAGCTATAAATTGTGTCGCCTCCCCCTATATCCTCCCCAACCCCTCCCCCCCCGTCGTTATAGCCAAACTCTCCACTCTGTCACCCTCACACATACACTATTGAACGCTTTTACGATTATTCGTCAAAATATTGAAACCAACTGTACTTATTTGTCCAGTAAATCGTCTGAATATCGCCTCCAATGATGCCTGATTTATTGGTTATTTCTTGGAAATATTGCAAGATAAAATGTGCATTTTGCCGGAAAATTCGCCGCACTTTTTGTTCCACTTGGTTCACTTAAGCGATCAATCTTCAAAGTATCGCTTCCAATTCTGCTCTTGTTCGGAATATTGTTCGGAATATTGTTCGGAATATTGACTTTCGTTCCTCTCAATTGGTCGGAAAAATTAACACACAAAAAAAAGCCTGAGCCAATAGTGGTCGCTTTTATGGACATTATTAAAATGAAAATTGCATCTGGGTTTTCCTTACTGAGGGAGGAATTATCAAGGGTAAAGCACCAAGCCAGTTACTGAGTATTGTTGTCTGGTGTAGTGATTGTTCGTCCAGGTATTGTTGATGTTATTTGATGTATTTTTCGCTAGTTATGTTATTTTGTTCTCGTTGATTGTTGCTGCTTTTGTTGATGTTGGTGGAGCTGTTGTTGTTGTAGCTTTTGCTGCAGCTGCTGAAGTGGCTGTTGCTGCTGCTGCTGTTGTCAGCGTCTTTGTTTTAGTGGGGGTGTTTATATATTGTAAAGTGTATTGTTAGTTTTTTTTATTTGCCTTTTTGTACTTTTGTATAATTTGTGATGTTCTAACTCCTATTACTTTATTGCTCTTTATAAATTGTTGAAATATGAGTAAACAGAGAAATACAGAAAAAGAGATAGAAGAAATTGAGAAAATTGAAGAAAAGAGAAAAAAGAAATTGAGAGAAAGCGAGAGAAAGAAAGAGAGAGAGAGAGCGAAAGCGAGGGAAAGAGAGAGAGAAAGAGAGAGAAAGAGAGAGAGAGAGAGAGAGCGAAAGCGAGGGAAAGAGAGAGAGAAAGAGAGAGAAAGAGAGAGAGAGAGAGAGAAAATGATGAAAAATAGATAAAATTGAAACCTTAAAAAGCAAAATAAAGCAAATCATTCACAAATAGACATGTTAACTCCCCTTGTAAACACAGACTCTGAAACTCATTACATAGACATACTCCCCATTAGTGCAAATTCAATATTTCTATTTACAAAACATTGTAATGCAAACAATTGGATTGCTTGGTGATATTTGGAAACACTGCATATGCCCAATCACCTACTTAATATTTTATGAATATTCCAAAATTAATTCATTACAATCTTTATTACTTAACTCGAAAATGAAAGATTTTTTTTCACTTATTTGTTTAAGCGCTAATACAATTTTTTCACGTAATTTAAATGGGCAGATTTTCATTGCGAAAAAACAGGTAAATATATTTGTAAATTATTATCTAGCGTTTTTTTGTCAATTAAGACCAACGTTTTACTGTTAATTGAATAATTACGTTTCGCCCGTCTATTCTATTCTCTTTTCGCGTTCCAAATACACTGGTGTATTTTTCCTTAGTGTGTATGCGCAGTATGAGGGTGTTGTTAAGTATGTTAATGTTCAAATGTTCATTTTTTATATGTATACAAGATGTATGTTTACATTCAAATACCTATGGATAATTGATCTATGTATGTGTACTATATACCTATGGATATCTGTATCTATGGATACTGATATCCATTGGCACATAGTATGGTATATCTGGTATACAACAGTATGGTATATCTAAGGTATATCTGTACTTTCCTGATGTTCACTATACAGTATACAGGAGGGAACTGGAGGATTACATCTTGTAGAGGTAACCCACATGTCTCAGATGTCGTATATCCTATATCGTAGGAGAGCCGGTCGGCTGAGCGGACAGCACGCGGGACTTGTGATCCTGGGTTCGATCCCAGGCGCCGGCGAGAAACAATGGGCAGAGTTTCTTTCACCCTATGCCCCTGTTACCTAGCAGTAAAATAGGTACCTGGGTGTTAGTCAGCTGTCACGGGCTGCTTCCTGGGGGTGGAGGCCTGGTCGAGGACCGGGCCACGGGGACACTAAAAGCCCCGAAATCATCTCAAGATAACCTCAAGATATCCTAGTGTCTTTGGTGTCGTATTTCTATAACTTATTCCTTATATTTCTTATTTCACGAGTTATAGGTTAATTGCAATTTCTACAGTATATTCTAGAACTGTACAGTATATTCTAGAACATAATTCAGGACTATAATCTTCTCAAGTTATATGTGTTAAGGTTTCTACTGGTATAGTAATTATTAGGAGAAAACAAATAGTAGGTTCTCAAAGGCTCTTTTATTAGTTGTGATCGTGTTTTGTGCACCCCATACTCATCCTGTGAGCGGTAGCGCAAAAATAATTACAGAGGGAACAAAAGGTCTTTATCGGACCTCAAAACAATTTCATCTATCCTTCACACCTTATAATTGTAATGTCAGCGAGTTACAGAGAATGTTCTATTTCAAGAGCTATATATTTACAGTTAATCATTATACATTAATGGTAGGTATTTTCCTAGGTAGGTAGGTAGGTCTTTCATGTGTGTGTGTGTGTGTGTGTGTGTGTGTGTGTGTGTGTGTGTGTGTGTGTGTGTGTGTGTGTGTGTGTGGCTCGTTGGTGATATTTGCACCCAATCTTTCTCCTTGTTATACCTATGTATATTTTCTTGCTGTCACTACAAAGGATACAGTGTACGCTTGTCACTGCAACACTAGGGTCTCCCTCACTGTATTTGTTCCAGGTTATTGACTGTAATTCGATTGTTACACGTTTTCTTCCTGATTGTTCTATGGTGGATAAGAGATACTTTCTTCGTGGCTTGAGTTTAAGAATATTCTCAATCAGGAAGATTGAGAAGATTTCTCAAAACATCATCCGAAATTATTATCAAAAGATTCATATCTTACTCATTTATTTCATACATTTCTTAAATTTCAAAACAAATCTATTCTCATGTTAATAGAACACTTAACAGCCAATTCATTTGCTTAACTCCTTATTTCTAGAACATATGTAAGTCTCATCACTAATGTTATGTTATATGTTTAGTCAATATAGGTCTCAAAGCTCTAGGAACAGTAATTATTTTACTGTTCATCTCCTTAGGTGACGGTGGAGAATAAAATCATTATTGGATTGTTATACACCTTCTTAATCCATCCACATCTATAATGTCCATGAATACAGAGAAATAGATTGAATAATGTAGTTGAAAATAGAACCTTCCGGCCCATGTGATATGAGGTGACGACTTGTCGATCAACGGTGGATCCCCTTGTCAAGCCGTGATAAAGATCCACGAGGGTTCGAAACGTTGTCACTGCCATCTCATTTCCTGTGTGTGTGTAGGTTGGGCTTCTGGTTGTGTGGGGTCGGGCTTTTACCATGTCGTAGCTCAGTCGATTAAGGCAGCGTCTGGGATGCTCTCGGACGCAGGTTCGAATCCTCGCCACGGCCCTTGTGGATTTGTTCATTGGGCTTCTCACTTGCCAAAACAGCTGATCAGTGAATGAATCTGAGGTAATAATGACACGTCCTGTTTATGTTATCATTGGCTTGCACTTCACAGCTCAAACAGTGAATAATAATTAACTGCCTGAGGTGCTCTTTCAATTAGAGATCAGCAATGTTTTAAATTCTTGGTGTATAGGAAATGGCTTAATAACGAGGATTTTATGCGCTGTTTTTCAGGTCACGTCACAGGGACAAAGCCAGACTTTTTTTTATTGGATTTTCGTGCCTTGAGAATATTGTGTGATCTCTTATTTCGTAGGAGGAATTTAAATACATTTTACAGAGCATTTACGGACCTGAAATATATTTCATTTGAGCGTTTTCCTCCCTTTTAAAGAAAGCATTTGAAGCGTTGAATGATTTATAATCACCAGAGCTTAGACAAGATCCGTAAATTAGATCATTCTAATTTTGACCAGACCACACACTAGAAAGTGAAGGGTCGACGACGTTTCGGTCCGTCCTGGACCTTTCTCAAGTCGATTGTGGTCCAGGACGGACCGAAACGTCGTCGTCGTCCCTTCACTTTCTAGTGTGTGGTTTGGTCAACATATTTCAGCCAGGTTATTGTGACTCCTCGTCTGCATCATTCTAATTGCTCGCTAACCAGCCTCCCGAGTCAGGTATCGAACCTGTTGCGTGTCTGGGTCCGTGACAAACGTGCTTGTCGAATCAAGCACACATGTACACACACTTTGCCCACATACTCACGTACACATCAAACATGTGTAAATATTGGCAGACGCCAACGCACACACACGTACACAAGGTATATTAGGCACACGCGCACACAAGGATGAGGCACACACGTACACAGTCTCTTTGGTCCACACACACACACACACACACACACACACACGCACACACACACACACACACACACACACACGCACACACACACACACACACACACACACACACACACACACACACACACACACACACACACATACATGATATTAGACATTAGGAAATATATGAAATAGAGACGCAGGTTCGATCCCATTACATAGCCTAAGTATACGCTCATACCTTACGTTCCTGTGATACTATACACCTGTTCTCGTGTGACTTGGTCAATATCGACGAAAAGAACGTTAATAAGAAATGAAAATTTGCAAATGTCAGTGTTATAATTCTCAGCCATCTCTTCTCTCGACTTATTCCCCATTTTCTCAGTTATCTTCTCTACTATCTTTCTCATTTATTTCCTTCTCGTTTATTTAATCAGCCTCTTTTTTCCCTCCTTCCCCACCTCCCTTTCCTTGTTTCTTCTTCCACCTTCCCCACCTCATTCTCTACTCCCCCCCCCCCCCACCACCACCCAACTCCCTTAAAAAAAGCGTTTTCAATTAAGTTTAAATCTCTCTGGTCGAAAGTTTAATCAGGGGTTGGGTGTGTGTGGCGGAACGTGCCTCGGGGTACCTCTGGATGCCCCGTGATGCCACTGGGTGCTTTTAGTACCTCTGGGTGCCTCTCTATATCTTCGGATGCCTCTAGATATCTATAGATATCTCTTGATGACTCCTGGTATCTCTGAGTGCTTCTGCGTGCCTGTAGAGGGCTCCTGGGGCCTATGGATGCATTCTGAGTACTTCTGAGTACCTGAGAGTGCACTCGGCGGCCTCTGGATGCTGGGGGGTGCCTGTGTGTGTGTGTGTGGGGGCGGGCCTGTGGTCCAAGCTTCTGGCTTGAATTATTAATTTATAACTTTGCCACATTTTGGATGTAATAGGTTGATGAAACGTGCCCCCCTGGCGGTGAGCTTGTGCTACTGGCGTTACTTCTTCTACGGCTGCTGCTACTGTTGTATCTGAGGGTGCTACTGTTGTATCTGAGGGTGCTACTGTTGTATCTGAGGGTGCTACTGTTGTATCTGAGGGTGCTACTGTTGTATCTGAGGGTGCTACGGCCATCATATAGGTTGATAATTTATATAACATGGGCGTGGGTCACAGATTCCTGTGTAGTTAGTAGCACAGGAATGAAGAAACTTAGTATCGGGGAAAGTATAACATTTTATTTGGGCAGCTGATTTGTGCCTCTGAAATCTTTCGTATTGTGATTGTTTCGTATTATAGCACTGGTTGACCTTCTCTCTCTCTCTCTCTCTCTCTCTCTCTCTCTCTATATATATATATATATATATATATATATATATATATATATATATATATATATATATGTCGTACCTAGTAGCCAGAACGCACTTTTTGGCCTACTATGCAAGGCCTAATTTGCCTAATAAGCCAAGTTTTCCTGAATTAATATATTTTCTCTAATTTTTTTCTTATGAAATGATAAAGCTACCCATATCATTATGTATGAGGTAAATTTTTTTTTATTAGAGTTAAAATTAACGTAGATATATGACCGAACCTAACCAACCCTACCTAACCTAACCTAACCTATCTTTATTGGTTAGGTTAGGTTAGGTAGCAGAAAAAGTTAGGTTAGGTTAGGTTTGGTAGGTTAGGTAGTCGAGAAACAATTCATGAAAACTTGGCTTATAAGGCAAATCGGGCCTTGCATAGTAGGCTGAGAAGTGCGTTCTGGCTACTAGATACGACATATATATATATATATATATATATATATATTTCTGCATATATATATATATAGATGCAGAAAAATCACATGTGAAAAATTGAGAATGCTAAACGCGTTTTCGGCTCAATTCGCCTTCATCAGAGCAAATTAGAATGATAAATAGTATAATGTATTCTATTTTGCTCTGATGAAAGCGAATTGAGCAGAAAACGCGTCTAGCGTTCTCTATTTTTCACATGTGGTTTTTCCGCATACTTGGATCAGTGTTTTTTGTGATCATTGTTGCATATATATATATATAATTATATATATAATTATATATATATAGTGCAGTGTTCGAGTTCAATTTCGACCCAGTAATTTCCGGCCCATTACAATCAGCACAAAAGAGGGGAAAAAACAGCATTAGACAGAGGGGAAATTACCAGCCGTTCTTCGGTTGCTCCAATTGCTATTCCGACAGTAAAAGAGAGAGAGAAAAAAATGGAAGACACTCTGGGTTTGGAAATGACTAATTAACCGTTGTTTGTCAGCCATCACACAGAGGTAAAAGACTCGGAAAACAGTGGGGGGAAAATATTATCGCGCATTGTATGTATATTATATTATTTCTGCGTTGTTGTTCAATCCTGGTTATAGTGAGGTCTAGTGTGTGTGTGTGCAGAGGTTAAGGGTCATGTGCTCATTGTGGTGTGTGTGTGTGGGTGTGTGTGTGTGTGTGTGTGTGTACTCACCTAATTGTGCTTGCGGGGGTTGAGCTTTGGCTCTTTGTTCCCGCCTCTCAACTGTCAATCAACTGGTGTACAGATTCCTGAGCCTACTGGGCTCTATCATATCTACATTTGAAACTGTGTATGGAGTCAGCCTCCACCACATCACTTCCTAGTGCATTCCATTTATTAACTACTCTGACACTGAAAAAATTCTTTCTAACGTCTCTATGGCTCATTTGGGCACTCAATTTCTACCTGGGTCTCCTAGTGCGTGTGCCCCTTGTGTTAAAAATTCTGTCTTTATCTACCCTATCAATTCCTCTGAGAATCTTGTATGTGGTGATCATGTCCCCTCTAACTCTTCTGTCTCCCAGTCTGTCCCCTCTGTCTCTTCTGTGTGCGTGTGTGTGTGTGTGTGTGTGTGTGTGTGTGTGTGTGTGGTATGCATGGAGGTATGATGGCCCAGGACGTGTCTGGTAACGAGGTTTGGTATATCTGGTAGTTAGGTAATTATTTATACACTAAAGTCTGTGTTTTATGTATACAATAAAATGCTTTTAATACTGAATATTTTACACAAAATAAATCCGAAAGTTTGCTTGTCCACAAAGACGGGTAAATGAATGTCGACCCAATTTTGCATTGCTTAGCCATTTTACCCGTTGAAGGTCATAGGCTATGTTGAATTCCAGCTCTTGTGACCCGCCTTTTGGGGGGTTTTCTGCCAACTCGTCCTCAGGCTATATTCATTACTTTATATATATATATATATATATATATATATATATATATATATATATATATATATATATATATATATATATATATATATATATATGTACATGTATACAATCATTCAAACAAAAGAAAAATTACCAATTACATTTTTAAAAATTCAAATATCACACAAGAGTAAACACCCAATATTATTTTCAGTACCTTAATTAAGCCGAATTAATTATAAAACAAGAAGTCACTCAGAATAAGCACCACAAACTCAATTCAAACAGGGACTAAAAGATAATAAAGTTTTAAAGATAATGATCCAATAGATAGTGAAGTCTAAAAAAAACAGTGAAATCTAAAAGATAATGGAGTTTAAAAGATAATGAAATCTACATGAAGCATGAGTAACAGGAAAACTCCAACCCAGATAAGGTTTACATAGTATACAACTAAGTGTTCAGGTGAGACATTATTATTCACCCGAGGGCCACAGCTCTGTGACATAGATCCCATTAGCCGCTAGTCAGACTGGCCCACGCTTGCAGGATGCTAAAGTCGGACACAGGTAAAGAATGGTTCGTCTCATCACAGTGACTCATTATCTCGGAGAAAATGTTGTCTTAGATCCAGTGGTAAGTTAGTCCTAAAAGATATCCATATTGTGCTTTAGTATCTTTATTTTAAACTTTCAAATGGAACTTCCTACATATCCCGTCTTACAGCAGCAACATTTATACATATATGAGATATGTTCATTTACATATCATATACTATATATTGATTTTTTTATAAGAAAATACCGATTTTGAATTCACAGTACGGTAAATTAGGTTAGGGGGTCGGCCGCTGAATGGACATGCTTAGCCTGAGGACGGGTTGGGTGCTTAACTAAATTGTCAACACTAAACTGGAGAAGGTTCAGAAGTTTGCCACCAGACTATTACCCGAGCTGAGTGATATGAGCTATGAGGAGAGACTACGGAAACTTAACCTCACGTCGCGGGAAGGCAGAAGAGTTAGGGGAGACATGATCATCACATACAAGATTTTCAGAGGAATTTGTAGGGTACATATAGACAGTTTATATACCACAAGGGGCACACGCACTAGGGGACACAGGTGACAATTGAGTACCCAAATGAGCCATATAGACATTAGAAAGAACTTTTTCAGTGCCAGAGTAGTTAACACATGGAATGCATTAGGCAGTGATGTGGTGGAGGCTGACTCCATACACAGTGTCAACTGCAGATATGATAGAGCCCAGTAGGCTCAGGAATATGAAAACCGGTTGATTGACAATTGAGAGGCGGGACCAAAGAGCTGAAGCTCCACCCCCTGCAAGCACAACTAGGTGAGTACATACCTAGTTGTACTCGTAACTATGTGTGAGTATTAACCTCTATTGTGTCTACTAACCTCATGTGTCTGGAAAGAAAATGAATTATCTTGGGATTAACACCGTAGTGGGTATTCTATCTTACGTGAACAAGAAGCTGTATTTGATCATTATGTCTTCAATAAAGTGAAAAACGATCAGAATGTATAACGATTTAGTGTTATAAAGTATCATGATTACCCATAACTGAAAACTCTAGCTAGTAGTTAAGGTAGATATTGTAATTTAACCGGAATAGGTTCGTATTTTATTCAATTTGCCACTCAGAACAGAAACGTAGGAACCCAATCAACCCACCAAACCCACCATCCGCAAGGGATTGGACGATTCCGTTAAAAAAATGCGACGTATTAGGTGACAGAGCGGGTTGCTTCATGAACAATTTGAACACACACATGTAAGGAAACTCCAGAACTCTGGTGTTCACTCACCCACCGAGCTGGGTGAGTGAACACCACCTGTGTTCACTGCGTGTGCCCACTGCGACAGGGAGGAACTTTCTGTAATTCGAACAGCCCTCTCGACGGGAAATAAAAGGTAACCAGCTTTCTACTGACTTTCTACTCAAAAATAGTTTTCTCTCCTGGGTGAGAGTCGACGCCTAGGCTGATTGTTTGTGAAGATTGTTCGCTGCTTGTTGCCAGAGAACTTTTATTAACACAAACACACTCAAACTCCTACCATCCCCTCAAACTCCGCACAAAAAAAAACTAAACCAATACCTCTTGCCTCTGCACTCAATACACACACACACACACACACACACACACACACCCACACACACACTCTCCAGTCCTGCACTCACGACCCACCCAATCTCCCAACCTTTCCTCACTCGATACACACCCACACACACAATCACTCCGCACTCAAGATACAGTCATATGTGTTAAGATTGACAGAGAAAGCAAAACTGATATCAATATAAAGTCATATATTAAGGTAAACAGACAAGTCTACAACAAACACAGACTCACACACAGACAAACACATGCGCTGAACCCCAAACATACAACGAGTAAACAATCTAACCCTTTGCTATCCTTCTGAAGGAAGCAATTAACGAGTATAGCGTTGCCACACAAGATAACGATATATCGCACCGAAAATAATAAAATACCGCTCGAGCTATCAAAGCAACGACACCAACGCTCTGACAAGCTAGCGGCGGCAGTGCTAACGACTCTGGTAAACAAACTGAGAACCAGTAAAGATTTTAGCAAATAGACCCCTTCTGGTGTGGGAAAGATCAACTCGAAAAAGGCGTATTTGACCGAGCGGAAAAGGGAGAGGGTAGGGAAGGAAGTGGTTGAGGATGATCAAGAAGAGGTGGGGGAAGAGGGGAGAAGGGGGAAGGAGGGGGGAATTAACAGGGGAAAAGAATCAAGGTAATACGATTGTATAGTACTTAGAAGGGGTCAGGATAAGGGTTTGGGATGGGACGGGGGGAAAGGAATGGTGCCCAATCACTTGGATGGTCGGGGTTTGAAGGCCGACCTGCATGAAGCAAGACCGTCGTTTTACCGTCCCGCCCAAGTGGTAGGGATAGAGAAGAATAGAAGCACGCGGAAGAAAGAGATAGGATAGGATAGGATGTAGGCTCCATTAAGAATGTAACAACTCTTGTATATATCTCAAAAAAAAAAAAAAAAAAAAAAAAGAGCTGAGTAGTGTAGCACGAGCAGTATTTAGTAGGCCCTGATTTTTTGTATGTTTGTTTATGTTCTGCTAAATGTGCCTGTACTCCAGCTCAAGGGCCCCGCCTTTTCGGTTGTCGATTGTTTACTGTGCTTGTTATGGAAATGAGCGGAAAGTGTACTAGGAACACAAATAATAGCCAACAAAATCTAAACATCTAGCCTAAACTAATTTAAGCCAACCTATACACCAAATTCTAATGTAAAACAATGTTAATTTATATATAAGCGAGAAAATACCGAGTTTGAGCACCCAGTACGTTAAATTGGATAGATGCGTCTTTGGGGGCGGCCGTTGTAGGGACGAGTCTAGCCTGAGGACAGGTCGAACTATCCTATCCAAAGTCTATGAAGCAAACTCAGTCATTGCCTTTCCCCCTTTACGAAAGTTCTTCTCCCTCCGTGTTCAGTCGCTCGTGTTCAACTCTAGAGAACAACGAACAATATTATAGTGCCTTCTGTGCTTGTTCAACCAAATATCTCGAGGGTCATCGTTCTGAAGAAATGCGAAATGGTCTTCATGAAGTGAACATTGAAGGAACAACTTAGATGAATCTTTTGTTAATATTTGGCAGCATTTAGCTGTGAGCTCGACGTTGGTTCAGTAACTCTCTCCATGTCTCGGTTCGCTCCGGGCTTGTGCCTTAAAAGTGGGCCAAGTTGAATCACAATGACTTCATTAGTTTTGGATAAAAATCTTGACATTTTCATGCATGCATATATATAGCCTCGCACACAGATCCGATCGCAGTAGCTTGTAGGTGTGGAAGATGTGGAGCATGTGGGTGTTGGGGACGTGTTATGAAGGTGTGGAACACTACGGGCTCACCATAGCCCGTGCTACTTGGAACTTTTTGTTCCAAGTAGCGAATCTTAAACAACAATAACAAACAACGGAGTGGAACATATGTAACACCAGCGTGAAAGGACAAAATGAAGTTTGAACAAATATATAAGTTAGCTAAGACACCTGATCCCAGAATTGATCCGCTAGTTGTCAGGAAATTAAACTTAGACCCTTGAAGAAAGGATAGATGAGACATGATCCAGACATTTTAAATACTCAGAGAAATTGATGAAATAGATATAATCAATGTTTAGGTTGAAGAGTAGCATAAAAAGAGAGAAGCCATGGATGGTAGACAGTCACGTGAACCACAGGGCTGTGAGATACTCTTCTTCAGATAAATTCAAAGTGTTCTCTTCATCCATAATTATATAAGCAGAAAGACAAGGATCAGAAGTGTCTGGTCTGATTATTTTAGACAACAGTAAGTTGAAAAGGCGGGGGACCAGGAGTAAAAGTTCGATCCTGCAATCTTAGAAAGGTAAGTACACACACACACACACACACACACACACACACACACACACACACACACACACACACACACACACACACACACACACACGTCCTCTCGTCCGAGCGGACAGCGCTCGGGAGTCGTAGACCAAAAGGCACGGGTTCGATTCCCGGCCGAGGCAGAAACAAACTTAACAGATTCCTTCATTTTATGCCCCTGTTCACCTAACAGCAAATAGATATATGGGAGTGAAACAGCTGCTACAAACTGCATGTCCTGTGTCTGAAGTCCATATAAAAGACAACAAACGGTTAGAAAGGCGGGGCCCAAGAGCTAACAGCTCTATCCTGCAGGCACATAGAGTAAATACAAAGAGCACGATTGATTGATTGATAAAGATTAAGTCACCCAAGAGGTGGCACGGGCATGAATAGCCCGTAAGTGGTGGCCCTTTTGAGCCATTACCAGTATCAAGAGCTGATACTGGAGATCTGTGGAGGCGCGACTGCACCCTGCGTGACGGGAGATGTCTCCCGGACCAAATGGTGACCAAATGGTCTACACACTGTGAGTTTAGTTAACCTGAATGAAAAAAAGGGAATTAATTTCCTTATCTATTGATAAATTTAATTATTTTTCTGTGAATGTGTCTTTTTTTTCCAACACTCAGGCTTCGGGGTATATTTTCGACAGCTAACGAATAATGAATTGGTATAAAAAGTGAAGTGCCACATTACCAAAATATTTCTCTTATAGAGTTTATGTTCATTACTACAGGACAGGCCAGGGGTTATAATTTCCCCTGGGAACGAGTTAATCTTCACAAAAAATCTAATGAAAAAATTTATGAGATATTTTTCAAATGTTTAATGACAGCGTAAATAATCCTTTGCATCCTCTATAGTCGCGACATTTCTGACCCCTAAAATCTTGCTTCCTCTACAGTTTTACTTTCCTCTACTATTTTTTAATAATAAACTAACGTCTTTTTGCAGACGAGGAGTCACAATAACGTGGCTGAAATATGTTGCCCAAACCACACACTAGAAAGTGAAGGGACGACGACGTTTTGGTCCGTCCTGGACCATTCTCAAGTCGATTCTCACATTCGACTTCAGAATGAACCAGGACGGACCGAAACGTCGTCGTCCCTTCACTTTCTAGTGAGTGGTTTGGTTAACGTTGTTTTGCTTGAATCTGGGGTAAAATCATTGTCAGAATCGAAGATAGTTTCATGCTAGAGAAGACAACGATCTGTCATAGTGGTTTAAACATATATATTCTGACCTATGTGGGCTTTGATGGCGACCTTCAGCTCCTTGGCTCCTCCTCTTAGCACTTATAGCAAGCCTTCACGACCCTCTGGCTTCTTATCGTATCTATTTTGGGATCTATGGGCGAAGTTAGCACCAATTATTCTTCCATCTTGTTCGTGTTCTTCATTACTCTTACCCCTCCTTCCTAAGTGAATGTGAACACAGGAAATACAGATCCACCGTTATCATCGGTGGATCCACAAGGTCTTGTCTGAGTACTCTTTATTTTCTTCTCCGAGGCTATGGGTCCTTACACTTGCACCAGAAGTGGTACCGCTAATATATATATATATATATATATATATATATATATATATATATATATATATATATATATATATATATATATATATGTCGTACCTAGTAGCCAGAACGCACTTCTCAGCCTACTATGCAAGGCTCGATTTGCCTAATAAGCCAAGTTTTCATGAATTAATTGTTTTTCGACTACCTAACCTACCTAACCTAACCTAACCTAACTTTTTCGGCTACCTAACCTAACCTAGCCTATAAAGATAGGTTAGGTTAGGTTAAGTAGGGTTGGTTAGGTTCGGTCATATATCTATGTTAATTTTAACTCCAATAAAAAAAAATTGACCTCATACCTAATGAAATAGGTATCTTTATCATTTCATAAGAAAAAAATTAGAGAAAATATATTAATTCAGGAAAACTTCGCTTATTAGGCAAATCGGGCCCTGCATAGTAGGCTGAGAAGTGCGTTCTGGCTACTAGGTACGACAAATATATATATATATATATATATATATATATATATATATATATATATATATATATATATATATATATATATATATATATATATACATATATATATATATATATATACTGACGCCCACTGTAATCTCGGGAGCTCCCCCCCCCCCCCCGCCGTACTCACCACGAACTGGTTAACAACTTCTCTAATGAATAATATTACTTAAAACTTGAGCCCAAGTCTGGTGCAAGTTTGAGTGTGTTACTCATTCTTTAGCACCTCTGTGTCACACTACTTCCCGGCTCTCGGCCAATTTCGTGAAAGCTGTTACTTCACACATTCATTCGCGCGTCGTTTTCATTGGAAACAAGTTTCGCCAGCTTTCCGTTTTCTTTGATACCTCGTTTCTTTGTCCTTTTCCAACTTTTGCAACAAATGTTTCTTGTCTGTATTTTTTCGAATGGTTTTCGGGGTTTTTGGCCTCTTATTAATATGTGTTTACTAGTTGTGTTTTTGCGGGGGTTGAGCTTTGCTCTTTCGGCCCGGCTCTCAACTGTCAATCAAGTGTTTTCTAACTACTTTTTTTTTTCCCCCCACACCACACACACATGTATGTAAGGTTGTCATTGTGTTATTCCCATTCTCTTTGTGTAGTTTGTTTTTATAAACAGTAAATTGTCATTTATTTTACCTTTTCTTTTTAGCATGGAGTCAGTTATTTTGAGCCAACATGGCATTGTCTTCACTATTCCTTAGACAAAGTATTTTACAAGTTGTTTACGTCGTATGAAACCTCGTTACAAAACATTTCTCAGATCTCATGTATATATATATATATATATATATATATATATATATATATATATATATATATATATATATATATATATATATAATGAGATCTTTGGAATGTTTTAGACGTTTCTGTCTGTCGGTTCGAGAATGGAGGCCAGACTCTTGGAGCTTGCCTCACTCAACTTTTCACCCTGATTCCTATAGGGTACGTGCCCACCATGGTCGGGTCTGGGGCTTGACACAAGAGAACTGACACAGTGCCAATGGAAACCTCTTTAATTTTTTATAATATATAAATTGTATTCGAGATTATTAATTTATCTACTGTTTTTCTGTATCAGATATAAAACATTATGCAATCATGTTGGGAAAATATAAAAACAACTACAATATTGTTCCTGTAATTAGCTAAAATCCCCAAGATGTCTTGGTGGCATTGGTGAGGGGGGGGGGGTCAGGAGACTCAAACCACTCCCCGACTAACTCTAATCTCCTTAAACACAACACTATGCCTCACCACTTGGCGTGTGGCTCTCCCACACCAGAGGGAGAGGGAAGGAGGGAGGGAGAAGGAGAGAGAGAGGGAGGAAGAGAGGGAGGGAGGGAGAGGGAGAGAGGCAAATAGAAACAGGAAGGACACATTGAAAAACAGAAAAGAAGACATATAGAGAGATCTTGGGCATCACCGCCGGGTATCACACTAGATACACTCACTTAGTTGTGCTTGCGGGGGTTGAGCTTCGGCTCTTTGGTCCCTCCTTTCAACTGTCAATCAACTGGCGTGTATGTGTGTGAGCGGGAGTATTTACATATTATTCACTTCGATAATCGATGGTTTAAACTCGTGTTTGAAACATATGTGTCTGTTCGTTTCTCTAACTACCATACCATGGAAGTAGTTAATATCTAACTGATACTCAACTGAGATTCTAAACCTTCCCTCCAACACCACTGTTGTATCTGGATGTATTCCACTCCTTGATCCATCTCATCCACGAGGTCATCCATAGTAACGTGAGTAATACCATATATATTATTGCATTAACATATGAAGCTTTGTATATAGTGCTTCAAACACATCCTTCAAATATATCCGGGTCATTGTGTATGCTTACCTTACTATAAATATACATTAGTCTAGCATCTCTGGCTCATTAGCATCTCAGTGAGCAGACGAATTTGTGTATGAAGAGGTCTCTTTTGTGTGTGAAGCTTCAAAGCATTTGTGGGAAGTCGCTTATGTGTATAAACCAAGGGATAGTGTGCAAAGTGTATACATTGTGTGAGAATTTATAACTGACAATAAACACTTTTCCCGGCTGATATAAGACCCACCAATAAATACAACATCCTCCCTTCTACAGTTTTATATAATTTTTAAATGTTTTCAAGTTGCGTGTCTGCCTATGGCAACCCCGTGACGGGGAAACAGTCAACTGGTATCAATGTTCCAAAAGCGTGCAAGTAGTTTTAATATAATAGCAAGATTGATATATTATTTGAAATTGGTATATTATCACTTAAATGGCTCCCTGAAAATTGTTCTTTGTGATTTTCTGAAATAACATTAAATAAATGGAGTGTCTGGGGGCATAAAGTGGCAGAGAGGAGATGGAGAGAGAGAGAGAGAGAGAGAGAGAGAGAGAGAGAGAGAGAGAGAGAGAGAGAGAGAGAGAGAGAGAGAAGGTGAATTGAGAAGTGCAAGAGAGGCACGGTATAGTATGGATATATACACATTCGGGTGTATATGTTTTGATATACAAATGCAGACCTGTATGTATGGATATACTCATGCAGTCACGTATATATGGATATACACAATCAATAT
>NC_091191.1:641311-643811 GCF_040958095.1 Procambarus clarkii
GTTGGTGGTAGATGTAGGGGGTGTTGTGATGTTGGTGGTAGATGTAGTGGAGGGTGTTGTGATGTTGGTGGTAGATGTAGGGGGGTGTTGTGATGTTGGTGGTAGATGTAGGGGGGTGTTGTGATGGTGGTAGATGTAGTGGAGGGTGTTGTGATGTTGGTGGTAGATGTAGGGGAGGGTGTTGTGATGTTGGTGGTAGATGTAGGGGGGTGTTGTGATGTTGGTGGTAGATGTAGGGGGTGTTGTGATGATGGTAGTAGATGTAGGGGGGTGTTGTGATGCTGGTGGTAGATGTAGGGGGGTGTTGTGAAGCTGGTGGTAGATGTAGGGGGGGTGTTGTGATGCTGGTGGTAGATGTAGGGGGGTGTTGTGATGTTGGTGGTAGATGTAGGGGGGGTGTTGTGATGTTGGTGGTAGATGTAGGGGGGGTGTTGTGATGTTGGTGGTAGATGTAGGGGGGTGTTGTGATGTTGGTGGTAGATGTAGGGGGGTGTTGTGATGTTGGTGGTAGATGTAGGGGGTGTTGGTGGTTGTGGAGATTGTGGTAGGTGTTGAGGTGGTAGTTACACGAGAGAGGAGACTAGAGAGTATACATATTGTGGTATACTGGGGGTACATGAGGTGTTGTGGTGGTAGGGGAGGGTTTCCCTTGGGTATACATGTGTCCTTGTGATACAGGAGGGTGTTGTTGTGATACAGGGATGTAAGAGTAGTTGTGGTGATGTTAAATTGCCTCCCTGCATCATGTATCGTGGTTGATTCAACTGTTGTGGATGTACCCCAGCAACAGAATCATTATGATATTTCTCTTAAAGTCTTGCAAAGAATTATTTAAAGGTTATATAAGTTAGATAAGAAGGTAGAGAAAGAGAGACCTAATCACTGCCTAATCTACTAAGCTCGCTTACCCAGGTTAAATACCATGATTCGAAGGTCAAATTCCCACGTGGATCATCGAGACACCAGAGTCCTGCTGGAGAGAGCCCATGGTAACGGGATTGAGTACCGGTGGTCACTAATGAGGTACCAGGAGACAATACTGGTGTCGAGGGAGTACCAGTACCACTTGTCTCGTACCGGCGTACCCTTGGTACCACTGTTCAGTATCAAGAACAATTGGTCCAGTATTATACCCAGTTCAGATGTCTCATGTAACACACACACACACACACACACACACACACACACACACACACACACACACACACACACACACACACACACACACACTATATATATATATATATATTATGTTATACCTAGTAGCCAGAACACAGTACTCGGCCTACTATGCAAGGCTCGATTTGCCTAATAAGCCAAGTTTTCCTGAATTTATATATTTTTCGATTTTTTTTCTTATGAAATGATAAACCTATCCATTTCATTGTGTATGAGTTAAGTTCTTTTAATTTGAGTTAAAACTAACGTAGATATATTAACGAACCTAACCAACCCTATCAAACCTAACCTAAACTAACCTATTTTAACCTAACCTAAACTGACATAACTAAGTCAATAATTTATGTTCTTAATATAATAATAATTTTTCAAAACCACCAATTGGAAACAATATTTTGGAAATAAAGAAAATCACTCGGCCTATAAGGCAAAGCGGGCCTTGCACACTAGGCCGAGAAGTGCGTTCTGGCTACTAGGTACGACATATATATATATATATATATATATATATATATATATATATATATATATATATATATATATATATATATATATATATATGTATGTATATATGCGAACAAGCCTGAATTGACCCCAGGCATATATGCAACTGAAAATCCTCCACCCCAGTTTTCAGTTTCATATATATATATATATATATATATATATATATATATATATATATATATATATATATATATATATATATATATATATATATATATATATATTCGTGTGAGAATGTCTGGACTAGGAAAAAAATTCTCTCCCTCGAAAGATTAATTACCAAACTTTTTTTCCTGGTGACTTGCGACCTCTGGCGGAGCTGGCGTCTCCCTCCCCGGGTTTTTGAGTCATTTTGAGCACTTTTTTTCGCAATAGTTTTGTCCCACAGTCTTTTTTGGGTTATATTTTTCTCAACTTTTAGAGAGTTGCAGAGGAAGGGGAGTGAGAGAATTCATCCTATTTTTAAGAGAATAAAACGTTTAATATTCTGTTAAGAAATAGGTCAGGTTGAGGGAGAGAGAGAGAGAGAGAGAGAGAGAGAGAGAGAGAGAGAGAGAGAGAGAGAGAGAGAGAGAGAGAGAGAGAGAGAGAGAGAACAAGTATGTCATTGTTTTTGGAATATTTGTGATTTTATTTTACTTTAAAATAGTGCATTAATCCCGATATTGTTTTCATTTGTGACATAATGTACATAAACACAATTTTGTGACACTAACGACTAACATCTCTTATTAGAAGTTAATATTGCTGATTCAGTTGCCAGCAGATAGTAAATGGAAATAGATATTTCTACTTGGTAATTATTTGATGCTAT
>NC_091191.1:648811-701311 GCF_040958095.1 Procambarus clarkii
AGGTAACAGGGGCATCAGGGTGAGAGAAACTCTGTCCAATTTTGTTTCTCGCCGGCGCCGGTAATCGAACCACAGGCTTACGTGTCCAGCGTGCTATCCACACAGCCACCGACGCCCCGTCTGTGTGTGTGTGTGTGTGTGTGTGTGTGTGTGTGTGTGTGTGTGTGTGTGTGCACTGTGTATTGTGTAACGTATGTGTTTACGGTCATTCTAGACGCTTCTTCAGGAGGCAGACCATTAGTGATAATTTCTTAGTGACACTTAATACGGACCCCCCCCCCCCCCCCGCCTCACCCCTATTGCTTTCTGCCCTCTCCGCCCTTTCCTCTTCCGTTCCTTTTCCTCTCCTCTCTCTCGCCCCCCCCCTTTTTTATATTTCCGTCTCCCCTTTCTCCGTCCCTCTGCTTTTCGTTATCATATTTTGTATTTTTCTCACTGTTCTCCACTCTTATCGCTGCACCTCACGCTACCCCTTCCACACCATCACACAGAAGGATTCCTCTTCCACATCATTCTTCTCTTTCCCTCTACAACACCCCCTCTTTACCCAATAACAGCTTTTCTTTCTCTCCCTTTCCACCCGTCTCCTCTGTCTCCTCTTTCTCCACCTCTTCCATCTCTCCTCTTCCTCCCCCGTCTGTCCACACCTTCCACCCGTCCTCTCTCCAAACCATTCGTTATCCGCCTTCTCCTAGTTGCTGCCAGGCGGAATTACTCTCCCTTGTTCTTCCTCTTAATTATTCCTTCATTATTCAATTCTCAACATGGTATTTTTTCTCTCTGAATGCAGTAATATAACATATTTAATTCATTAAGTCGATGGAAAGAGAACATGCTGTGTGGCTGCTTCTTTTGAGACTGAGTAAGGTCAATTATTCTGACATGAATGGCTGCTATATTCGAATGTTCTTCTCTTGTGAAGGAAGTTGAAAAGTTAACTCTCCAAAGTTAATTTGTCATCTACAATGAGCCGGATATATTACAGTTAAATGTGGCACCTTTAGAGACAGAGAGGAACTGAACACAAAATAATGAGATGAATATAGTTCATGCTGGTGAACACGAGAGGTATTTAACCCCGTCAAGAGGACAGGGTAATCTAGTTCCTCACTCTCATTGGCTGATTGGAGCAGTGGGTAGGGTTGTTAGCTAGCAATTCTCTCCTCGGCATGTTGAAGTCAGGACGGTCCTAGAATTGAACTGGTTCCTGTTTTCTAGTCACTTCTTCATCAATCGCTGTTGACGCTAAGTTAGACTTAGTGAAATGCATCCGGTCCATTACGTAGATAATTATTTTACTGTATATGTTGAATTAGCAAGATAAAGATGTAACAGATATATGGTTGAATGTATGTAAGGAAGAGATATGTGACTCATTTTGGCTGACGCAAAGTAGAGAGTTTGGACAGATGCTGTATAGTATGTTCTTCTGTATTTATTGGGAGGAGTAGACAGGCTTCACGACGATACAGTGTACCACACAAGACAATGGTCGAAGCTGTGGCCCTCTGGAATAAATATCACATCAAATATCTTCTTATCATCTTTAAGCGTTTAATATTATTTAATATTATACATATGGATCTAAACCAATCATTGTTTTTTATACTGGTGTTTTCAGGCATTATATATTTTTTTTTAAATAAAGAAAATCACTCGGCCTATTAGGGAAATCGGGCCTTGCATAGTAGGCCGTGAAGTGCGTTCTGGCTACTACATATTTATACGACATATATATAAGCAAACAGAGGTGGTACCCCCTATAATAAATATATATATATATATATATATATATATATATATATATATATATATATATATATATATATATATATATATATATATATATATATATATATATGTCGTACCTAGTAGCCAGAACGCACTTCTCAGCCTACTATGCAAGGCCCGATTTGCCTAATAAGCCAAGTTTTCATGAATTAATTGTTTTTCGACTACCTAACCTACCTAACCTAACCTAACTTTTTAAGCTACCTAACCTAACCTAACCTATAAAGATAGGTTAGGTTAGGTTAGGTAGGGTTGGTTAGGTTTGGTCATATATCTATGTTAATTTTAACCCCAATAAAAAAAATTGACCTCGTACATAATGAAATGCGTAGTTTTATCATTTCATAAGAAAAAAATGAGAGAAAATATATTAATTCAGGAAAACTTGGCTTATTAGGCAAATCGGGCCTTGCATAGTAGGCTGAGAAGCGCGTTCTGGCTACTAGGTACGACATATATATATATATATATATATATATATATATATATATATATATATATATATATATATATATATATATATATATATATATATATATATATATATATATAATATACAGTAGTTGGAGATAATGAAAGAGCTACACTATGTGCGTTTCCTGTTTTAAACCTCACACTCTCCGTCTCATTCTTTCCTCTCATAATCTCCCTCCTCTCCTATCATCCTCGCTCTATCCCCCGCTCTCTCCTCTCTCCCTGTCTAGGACCTTCCTCCTGTCCATTCAGTATCGCCGAACTTTTCCCGTCGCTGTCCATGATAATCGCCTTCCTAAAAATCACAGGATTAGAACTTAAATCCCATACCTCAGTTCCTGGCTCTGACTGGTGATTTAGGGGATTACTGTTCGTCTAATCTTCCTTGGGGATTTACGGTAATAGTATTAAATTTGTAGTCTCGTCTTAGGCTCCCTGGGGGATGACGTCATATAGCCTATGTTTTTCTTCGTACTCTAGTAGATTAATAATTTTTTTAATCCCACTATAATTTTTTTTATTTATGAGTGTGTTATGTTTTAATAGGTGCCTATGTATTTATATGTATACATATCCGTACTTTTTTTTTCTTAATCCATTCAATCTATGGGATACGAAACAGAATGAGAGGATACAGAGTAAGGCAACATAACGTAGGAACAAAAAAAAGTTGAGATGAACTTTAGGAACACATGAAATAATAAATTCTTTGTAATCTTCTGCAGCACTTGTTAGCGAGCACACACACACACACACACACACACACACACACACACACACACACACACACACACACACACACACACACACACACACACAGGATGAGAAGAGAGGCAGAAAGACAATACGAAAATGACATCGCAAGCAAGACAAAGACTCAACCTAAATTGCTGCACAGCCACATCAGGAGAAAAACAACAGTAAAGGAACAGGTAATGAATATAAGGATAAGGGCAGAAGGATTCACTACAAACGACAAGGAAGTGTGTGAGGAACTGAATACGAAATTCCAGGAGGTCTTCACCTTAGAGCAGGGAGAGATTCCAGAGATAAGAGAGGGAATAGTTAACCAGGAACCACTAGAAGAGTTTGAGATTACCAGTGGGGAAGTAAAGAAGTGTTTACTAGAGTTGGATGTGACAAAGGCTATAGGCCCAGATGGAATCTCACCTTGGATACTAAGGGAAGGTGCAGAGGCACTGTGCCTGCCACTCTCCATAGTGTATAATAAATCACTGGCAACAGGGGAACTGCCAGAAATTTAGAAGGCAGCTAATGTTCCAATATACAAGAAAGGGGATAGGCAGGAGGCACTGAACTACAGGCCAGTGTCCCTAACCTGCGTACCATGCAAGCTGATGGAGAAGATTGTGCGAAGAAAGCTAGTGGAACATCTGGAGCGAAAGAACTTTGTAACACAGCATCAACATCGGTTCAGAGATAGCAAATCCTGCCTCACAGGGCTAATTGAATTCTACGACCAGGCAACAAAAATCAGGCAAAAAAGTGAGGGGCGGGCAGACTGCATATTTTTGGATTGTCAAAAAGCCTTTGATACAGTACCACACAAGAGGCTTGTGAAAAAGCTGGAGATGCAGGCTGGAGTGAAACGGAAGGTACTTCGTTGGATAAGGGAGTACCTAAGTAACAGAAGACAGCGAGTCACTGTGAGGGGTGAGATCTCGGATTGGCGTGACGTCACAAGTGGAGTCCCGCATGGGTCAGTCCTTGGACCAATACGTTTTCTGACAAATGTAAATGATCTCCCAGAGGGTATAGAATCGTTTCTCTCAATGTTTGCTGATGATGCAAAAATTATGAGGAGTATTGAAACAGGATGATGCTAGGAGGCTACAAGACCACCTAGACTGACTGAATGAATGGTCCAACAAATGGCTGCTAAAGTTTAACCCGAGTAAATGCAAAGTAATGAAACTAGGCGGTGGAAACAGGAAGCCAGACACAAGATACAGAATAGGAGTTGAAGTACTTAATGAAACGGAAAGAGAGAAAGATCTAGGAATTGATATCACACCAAACCTGTCTCCTGAAGCCCACATAAAGAGAATTACGTCTGCGGCATATGCGAGGCTGGCTAACATCAGAACAGCCTTCAGGAACCTGTGTAAGGAATCGTTTAGAATCTTTTACACCACATACGTAAGACAGATCCTGGAGTATGCAGCCCCAGCATGGAGCCCGTACCTTGTCAAGAACAAGACGAAGCTGGAAAAAGTTAAGAGGTATGCCACTAGACTAGTCCCAGAACTAAGAGGCATGAGTTACGAGGAAAGTCTGCAGGAAATGCACCTTACGACACTGGAAGACAAAAGAGTGAGGGGAGACATGATCACTACCTACAAAATCCTCGGGGAATTGACAGGGTAGACAAGGATAAACTATTCAACACTGGCGGTACGCGAACAAGGGGACACAGGTGGAAACTGAGTACCCAAATGAGCCACAGGGACGTTAGAAAGAACTTTTTCAGTGTCAGAGTAGTTATCAGGTGGAATGCATTGGTCAGTGATGTGGCGGAGGCTGACTCCATACACAGTTTTAAATGTAGATATGATAGAGCCCAGTAGACTCAGGAATCTGTACACCAGTTGATTGACAGTTGAGAGGCGGGACCAAAGAGCTAGAGCTCAACCCCCGCAAACACAACTAGGTGAGTACAACTAGGTGAGTACACACACACACACACACACACACACACACACACACACACACACACACACACACACACACACACACACACACACACACACACACACACACAATGGGGCCTCGTAGCCTGGTGGATAGCGCGCAGGACTCGCAATTCTGTGGCGCGGGTTCGATTCCCGCACGAGGCAGAAACGAATGGGCAAAGTTTCTTTCACCCTAAGTGCCCCTGTTACCTAGCAGTAAATAGGTACCTGGGAGTTATTCAGCTGTCACGGGCTGCTTCCTGGGGTGTGTGTGTGTGGTGTAGAAAAAAAAAATAGTAGTTAGTAAACAGTTGATTGACAGTTGAGAGGCGGGCCGAAAGAGCAAAGCTCAACCCCCGCAAAACACAACTAGTAAACGCAACTAGTAAACACACACTACACACACACACACACACACACACACACACACACACACACATACACATATCCAAACACACACTTATGCTCAGAGCAAACAAAGCAGACCTGATCATGGGGTGCAAGTTTTTTTTCCCTGTACCATATTACCCACTGAATAACCTAACCCACCCACCACCACCGCAACCCACCACCACCGCAACCCACCACCACCGCAACCCACCACCATCTCCACCATAACTGTCGACACTACTGCCTCTCTGTGGTTGACCTCTACCACCACCACCACCACCACTACTGCCTTCTCTCTCTCTCTCTCCTCCTTTCCTTCTATCCTTGTAATCTCTTCATTGTATTTCATCTTCCGTGCAAGAGGTTTTTGGTCGCCTTGTCTGTGTTTGATGGAATTATTTGAATGGATAGAAGGAGCATTTATGTGTTGATGGCGATATGTGTTGCTGGTGTGTGTTGTGGGTGATGGGTGTTGGTGGAGTGTTGAGATGGGAGTGCTTCTGTCCTATTGATGGATTTAAACCACAATCATTGATTGAAAGCAGACGACTTATCCCACTGAACCTTAGAAGTGTGTGTGTGTGTGTGTGTGTGTGTGTGTGTGTGTGTGTGTGTGTGTGTGTGTGTGTATGTGTGTGTGTGTGTGTGTGTGTGTGTGTGTGTGTGTGTGTGTGTGTGTGTGTGTACTCACCTAGTATGGGTGTGTGTGTGTGTGTGTACTCACCTAGTATGTGTGTGTGTGTGTGTGTGTACTCACCTAGTATGTGTGTGTGTGTGTGTGTGTGTGTGTGTGTGTGTGTGTGTGTGTGTGTGTGTGTGTGTGTGTGTGTGTAAGAGCGTGCATGCGCATATACATATACAGTGTGTAAAGCCCTGGAAGCTCGTGTTTTTGCATGTATGTAAATGAATGTATGCATAAACATACAAGCGCATTCGCATTTACGTGAATCTTTACTACATTCCGTAGCGGGCGGGCGTGCACACCTGCACGAGTCTGGGAAGCTCCGTGCCGGCTGGAACCCCACCAACAATTCCATTGCCAAGAGCTCCAGCTCAAATTGCGACGGGAAGACCTTTTTAGCAGACTTAAGATTCTTACCGTGAATTACCCCGCCGGAAGAAAACATTTTCCAGGTGGATCCAAATGTACGACACCTCTTTACCACCCTTCTTGCCTTCCCCTCGTCTTCCCCCCTCATCTTCCCCTCCTCATCTTCCCCTCCTCATCTTCCCCTTCTCATCTCCCCCCTCGTCTCGGGGCTCATGCTCGGGCTCTCTCTCTCTCTCTCTCTCTCTCTCTCTACTGTTCATTTAAAACAATTCCTGGTTTGTATTTAAGTACATTTTAACATCGGTGATATTTATATTATATATAATAGATTGTAGGATGCCAGAAGTAGGTCTGCCTGTCTGTCTGTCTCTCTCTGTCTCTGTTTTTCTCTGTTAGTTTGTCTACTAGTCTGTTCGTCCATTAATCTCTCTGTTAGCATGTCTGTTTCTGTCTATCTATGAGAATTGGGAGGGGGGCTTTTCTCAGCACATCCCCAGACGAAGATGTGACTGGTACCCACACAGTCCAGCATGATGTGCTAGAACGAGGATTCAGTTCTAGCACATCATGCTAGATGTGAGCTCAACCCCCGAGTTGAGATATCCAACTGGATATCTCTCCAGTTGGACCGCAGTCAAGATGGGTGTCCTTGGATAGCTGCCATTATCTAGATTCTAGATCTCGTACGACGGTCAAGGTACGATATCATCTAAGCTATATGGCCCAGGAAAGCGTATTAATCTTGTTGAAAGGTCATGGGGGATGCCGCTGCTATCTTGGGAGCAACAACAAGGAGATGGTTGAGGTGAGCTGACCTGAGATTTGAGAGGCTGTAATCTCAGTCAGCTCACTCCTCGTTGCACACGAGGAGTACCACTGAAGTGATTTGATGTGTTGTTGTGTCATGAGCTCACACCATTGGAGGGTATACTAGGTTATGTCGTAAATTGGAGTCTGTAGTGATGGTGATCGTGTCACATGTTATATATTTTTTGTTTACAACAAGTGTTAACTCAGCTCTCAACATCAACAGCTGGTGTAAGTATCGTACACAATGTCTAAAATCTATCACATTAATAATTATATTACATTTTCTCACTGTCTTGGGGGATTATTAGCCGATTAATCCTAGTCATGTACACGCTCAAATATCCTCAGAAAGATTGAATAGTGCTTTATACAATTTTATCAACACCCACATGCTAACATTTGTGTTATTTTCTGTTGTTATTTACTGTTGTCTTCTGTTGCCGTTATACCTGTCGATTTATTTCAGTGTTGCTTGTTAAGATGTCTCTGGTGATGGTCTGGTTGTGTGAGGAGGTAATATGCTCCTCGAGGTAGCCCTTGTTGCTTAGGTATACGGGTGTAACGATAATATAAGACTGGATATCAGCGAGGCGCTGTACATCAATAAGTCAGGTCCAGCAATCAACAACCAGTTAACACATAATAACATCCTGCCTACTTCAAGACCCCGAGTCAACGCAGAGTCAGGATCTAATGACCTTGTCTTAGAAACACAAGCAGCCGCAAGAACATAAGCAGCTTATGTTGATGATGTTTCATCTGTTTCTTCTGTACCACCTCACCCAAAGAGAATATAAGCCTGTGCAAAGGAATAGTAAATTAGTCTTTGAGAATGTAAGGAGCGACCTTGCGAAACACATCCTTAGGCGTCAGACCAAAAGTAAATGAAAATGAGCTTTGGGGAGTAAAATCTCCCCCTACAGAGAAGAAAAATATAATAAATATTGAAAAAATTCGCATTAGAATCATTAATCTTACCTTTCGGTCATGTTCAACAACATATATATATATATATATATATATATATATATATATATATATATATATATATATATATATATATATATATATATATATATATATATATATCCTCCCTGCCTCTCTTCAACCATGGACCAACACTCAAGTGAACTTGACATTGAGTATTGAGCTGTTTGATGACCCTTGACCCAGAGGGAAGATGACCCTCACGATAGACAAGGGTCACCTGCTTCACCTGACCCCTATAGTTCGTCGCTCACTACAAGGCATATTCATTCCCAGGAACTGCAGTAATGGGGTCAGGTATATCCACACTTATATATGTTGACCTCTTACGTGTAATATTAGTGTATCAGTGTTCCTAACATTTCACTCCCACCACGGACGACCACATATATACCACACAGCACAATTACTACCCCCCCCTTCCCCGCTATCGTCACAACCTATCCATGAACCTCCCCAACCACCTCCTCCCCCCCACCACAACTCCTCCAACACTTCCCCCCCTCACTCTCCCTCGAATCCCTAACCTCCCTCATCCCCCTCACTTCCCCTCGGGGTCCTCAGCAAAACATTTGTAACAACCATAACATAAATCATTACAGCGGTAAATTGAGCTTCGACGTAGCTGGGGGCCATAACCGGTGTGCCCGCGGCGGTGAGCCCGTCGTTGGCTCAACCTCGTGTATTGTAGCCGGGCATAAAACCGGTTTAGAAAGCTTATACTTGACACCTTCCTGATACCACGAGTTTTGCTTCGCTCTTAGCGATGGGCCGAGCTTTGTGGTCTGTTATTGGCGGAGAGAGAGAGAGAGAGAGAGAGAGAGAGAGAGAGAGAGAGAGAGAGAGAGAGAGAGAGAGAGAGAGAGAGAGAGAGGGGAGAGAGAGGGGACAGAGAGAGAGAGAGAGAGAGAGAGAGAGAGAGAGAGAGAGAGAGAGAGAGAGAGAGAGAGAGAGAGAGAGGAGAGAGAGAGAGGGGAGAGAGAGAGAGGGGAGAGAGAGAGAGAGAGAGAGAGGAGAGAGAGAGGGGACAGAGAGAGAGGGGAGAGAGATAGAGGGGAGAGAGAGAGAGAGAGGGGAGAGAGAGGAGAGAGAGAGAGAGAGAGAGAGAGAGAGAGAGAGAGAGAGAGAGAGAGAGAGAGAGAAGGGGGCGGAGACACGGAAAAGATAAAATAAGTAAAGCTGAAATATAGGAGAACAATATTGGGTAGGTGAAGAGAGGTGGGGAAAGTAATAACAGGTAAATAAGGAAAGCAAGGAGGAAAGAGCAGTTGGAAGAAAGCAAATGTAAGGATAGAGTGAACGGTAGTAAAGGAGGAGTAGAGCAGAGGAGAGCTGTGATCTCGGGTATACACTGGCTGCCAGGTGGGATGTGTAAACTGCTGTAAACTTTCTGTATGCTCTTGCTAATGAATGTTTTCATCTTAAATACGTATAATGTTAACAGGTACATTCCTGCCCCCCAGACCACTCCTCGTGACGTCACACACGCTCTCATGACGTCACATATCCTCTCGTGACGTCACATATTCTCTCGTGACGTCACATATCCTCTCCTGACGTCACATAGCCTCTCGTGACATCACATATCCTCTCGTGACGTCACATATTCTCTCCTGACGTCACATATCCTCTCGTGAAGTCACATACCCTCTCCTGACGTCACATATCTTCTCGTGAAGTCACACACCCTCTCGTGACGTCACACAAGTCCACACAATGAGGGATCAGCTGTATGGAGTCGAGGTCCAAAGAGCCCGGGTTTGATTCGCGGTCAAGGCAGAAACAAATGGGCAGAGTTTCTTTCACCTGATCACTCTGTTCCTCTAGCAATTAATAGGTACCAGGGAGTTAAACAGCTGCTACTATCTGCTTCCTGGGGATGTGTGCATGTGTGTGTATTTGACAGACATATATATATGATGGAGGAAAATAGGTCGGGGCGTCAGTACATTAGACAACCGAGGTTTAGAAAGGCGGGTCCCAAGAGCTAAGAGCTTGATTCTGTCGGCATAATTAATAAATACATACACAAAGTCACACATTCCTGATTACCGCTTAATTCTTAACAGGAAATAACAGCGTAGTGAATCCAGCTGCTGAAAGAGGAGGAGGAGAAAGAGTAGGAAGAGTAGGAAGAGAAGGAAGAGGAGGATACAGCAACGGCGGCCGGATACATGTGAGAATATCTCACCGCTCCTATTACCCACAATTCTCCTCTGCCGCAGTCAGGGAAATATAAACGGAAATACATAACTAACTTTATCAGTAAGTATGTAATAAAGACAATATTGCAGATGGGGAACAGGCAGTAAGGTAATACATTTTACAAAATCCTACAGCATTAATTCTTTTTTTAAGAAGCACTGGCGCTTGAAGAAAGGTCTATGTTTTCACTTAAGCTGAATTCCCAGTTTGACATTCCCACCACGTTGCTTCAACCAAAATCTAATTCTGAATGCGAAATTGTTGAAACTTCAGAAAATATTTTACTGGACAGAAAGACAATATAACATTTAACGCTGTGTTTGAGATCGTTAATGGTCCGAGGGTTATCAGTAAAGGCTTGCTTCTTGAGAGGTCTCAAGACGCAGAAATCTATGGTGTAATTTTCTGTGATTGAACAGAGAAAGTCAGAGAGAGAGTTCAAAGAGGATTGGACAACCCTCGATGACTGCAGCCAATGTATGGTGGGTCAGTGGGGGTTATTATGGGCATATGGGTCTTAGGAAGAATTTGTATAGAGTTAGAACAAGGAGGAAGTGGAATGATTTAGGAGCGGACGAGGAGGTGTGTGCAACATTGATTGCA
This sequence comes from Procambarus clarkii, assembly GCF_040958095.1. Taxonomy (NCBI): domain Eukaryota; kingdom Metazoa; phylum Arthropoda; class Malacostraca; order Decapoda; family Cambaridae; genus Procambarus; species Procambarus clarkii. Next base: position 659,816 of record NC_091191.1, read on the forward strand.
AGGATGATAGAAGCTAGTTAGTTGAAGAACTGGTTCACACATTCAAATATGCACGCGCACACACACACACACACACACACACACACACACAGGTACATAGTGTAGGGAAACTATGAGGAAATGAATAAATTCCTATGGGATATACATTGGGACACAGAACTCGGAACCAAGTCCGTACAAGACATGATGGACTATGTCACCCAAAAATGTCAGGAGGCTGTAAGCAGGTTTGTCCCAGCCCGACAGGAAAAAACAGAGAAGCAAAGGAAGAATCCGTGGTTTAATAAGGAATGTATGAAAGCAAAGGAGCAGAACAAAAGGGCATGGAGGAACTTCCGTAATAACAGAACACCAGAAAGTAGAGTGAGATACTAGAGTACCAGGAACGAGTACGTCAGTGTGAGAAGAGCAGCTGAGAAAAGGTATGAAAATGATATAGCTAATAAAGCCAAGACCGAACCCAAGCTACTACACAGTCACATCAGGAGGAAGACAACAGTGAAGGAACAGGTGATGAAACTTAGGGTGGGCGAGGACAGGTACACAGAGAATGACAAAGAGGTGTGTGAAGAACTCAACAAAAGGTTCCAGGAGGTCTTTACAATAGAACAGGGAGATGTCGCGGCGCTAGAAGAGGTGGCAGCAAACCAGGTGACCTTGGATAGGTTCGAAATTACAAGAGATGAGGTCAAGAAGCACCTATTGGAGCTGGATGTGAGAAAAGCTGTTGGGCCGGATGGAATCTCGCCATGGGTATTGAAAGAGTGTGCAGGAGCACTTTGCCTACCACTCTTCATAGTGTATAGTAGGTCACTGGAAACGGGGGACCTACCAGAAATATGGAAGACTGCTAATGTAGTACCAATATACAAAAAGGGTGACAGACAAGAGGCACTGAACTACTGGCCAGTGTCCTTAACTTGTATACCATGCAAGGTGATGGAGAAGATTGTGAGAAAAAACCTAGTAACACATTTGGAGAGAAGAGACTTCGTGACAACCCATCAACATGGGTTCAGGGAGGGTAAATCTTGCCTAACAGGATTGATAGAATTCTACGATCAGGTGACAAAGATTAAACAAGAAAGAGAAGGGTGGGCGGACTGCATTTTTTTGGACTGTCGGTAAGCCTTTGACACAGTACCCCATAAAAGGTTGATGCATAAGCTGGAGAAACAGGCAGGAGTAACTGGTAGGGTGCTCCAGTGGATAAGGGAGTACCTAAACAATAGGAAGCAGAGAGTTACAGTGAGGGGTGAGACCTCAGACTGGCGTGAAGTCACCAGTGGAGTCCCACAGGGCTCTGTACTTGGATCTATCCTGTTTCTGATATACGTAAATGATCTCCCAGAGGGTATAGACTCATTCAACTCAATGTTTGCTGACGACGCCAAAATTATGAGAAGGATTAAGACAGAGGAGGACAGCTTGAAGCTTCAAGAAGACCTGGACAAGCTGCAGGAATGGTCGAACAAATGGCTGTTAGAGTTTAATCCAAGCAAATGTAATGTAATGAAGATAGGGGTAGGAAGCAGGAGACCAGATACAAGGTATCACTTGGGAGATGAAATACTTCAAGAGTCCGAGAGACAGAAAGACCTGGGGGTTGATATCACGCCAGACCTGTCCCCTGAAGCTCATATCAAGAGGATAACATCAGCAGCATATGCCAGGTTGGCTAACATAAGAACGGCCTTTAGAAACTTGTGTAAGGAATCTTTCAGAACGTTATATACCACATATGTCAGACCAATCCTGGAGTATGCGGCACCAGCATGGAGTCCATATCTAGTCAAGCATAAGACTAAAATGGAAAAGGTTCAAAGGTTTGCCACCAGACTAGTACCCGAGCTGAGAGGTATGAGCTACGAGGAGAGACTACCGGAATTAAACCTCACTTCGTTGGAAGACAGAAGAGTTAGGGGGGACATGATCACATTCAAGATCCTCAAGGGAATCGACAGGGTTGATAAAGACAGGCTGTTTAACACAAGGGGCACACGCACTAGGGGACACAGGTGGAAACTGAGTGCCCAAATGAGCCACAGAGATATTAGAAAGAACTTTTTTAGTGTCCGAGTGGTTGACAAATGGAATGCATTTTGAAGTGATGTGGTGGAGGCTGAATCCATACACAGTTTCAAGTGTAGATATGATAGAGCCCAATAGGCTCAGGAACCTGTACACCTGTTGATTGACAGTTGAGAGGCGGGACCAAAGAGCCAGAGCTCAACCCCCGCAAGCACAACTAGGTGAGTACAACTAGGTGAGTACACACACACACACACACACACACACACACACACACACACACACACACACACACACACACACACACACACACACACACACACACACACACATTCACACACAAAACCAACGGGTTAGAAAGGCTCAAGAGCTAACAGTTCGTTCCTGCATGTACAAATAATAAATATAAATAACAAAAACCTGTATAATATATATATATATATATATATATATATATATATATATATATGCGAACAAGCCTGAATGGTCCCCAGGACATATGCAACTGAAAACTCACACCCCAGAAGTGACTCGAACCCATACTCCCAGAAGCAACGCATCTGGTATGTACAAGACGCCTTAATCCACTTGACCATCACGACCGGACATAATGAGGTGATAGCCGAGGCTATTTGAACCACCCCACCGCCGGCACTCGGATAGTTATCTTGGGCATAGCATTTTACCAAATCACCTCATTCTTTGGGGCAACACGTGAGGAACACAAATGCGAACAAGCCTGAATGGTCCCCAGGACATATGCAACTGAAAACTCACACCCCAGAAGTGACTCGAACCCATACTCCCAGAAGCAACGCATCTGGTATGTACAAGACGCCTTAATCCACTTGACCATCACGACCGGACATAATGAGGTGATAGCCGAGGCTATTTGAACCACCCCACCGCCGGCACTCGGATAGTTATCTTGGGCATAGCATTTTACCAAATCACCTCATTCTTTGGGGCAACACGTGAGGAACACAAATGCGAACAAGCCTGAATGGTCCCCAGGACATATGCAACTGAAAACTCACACCCCAGAAGTGACTCGAACCCATACTCCCAGAAGCAACGCATCTGGTATGTACAAGACGCCTTAATCCACTTGACCATCACGACCGGACATAATGAGGTGATAGCCGAGGCTATTTGAACCACCCCACCGCCGGCACTCGGATAGTTATCTTGGGCATAGCATTTTACCAAATCACCTCATTCTTTGGGGCAACACGTGAGGAACACAAATGCGAACAAGCCTGAATGGTCCCCAGGACATATGCAACTGAAAACTCACACCCCAGAAGTGACTCGAACCCATACTCCCAGAAGCAACGCATCTGGTATGTACAAGACGCCTTAATCCACTTGACCATCACGACCGGACATAATGAGGTGATAGCCGAGGCTATTTGAACCACCCCACCGCCGGCACTCGGATAGTTATCTTGGGCATAGCATTTTACCAAATCACCTCATTCTTTGGGGCAACACGTGAGGAACACAAATGCGAACAAGCCTGAATGGTCCCCAGGACATATGCAACTGAAAACTCACACCCCAGAAGTGACTCGGACAAGTGACTCGAACCAGATGCGTTGCTTCTGGGAGTATGGGTTCGAGTCACTTCTGGGGTGTGAGTTTTCAGTTGCATATGTCCTGGGGACCATTCAGGCTTGTTCGCATTTGTGTTCCTCACGTGTTGCCCCAAAGAATGAGGTGATTTGGTAAAATGCTATGCCCAAGATAACTATCCGAGTGCCGGCGGTGGGGTGGTTCAAATAGCCTCGGCTATCACCTCATTATGTCCGGTCGTGATGGTCAAGTGGATTAAGGCGTCTTGTACATACCAGATGCGTTGCTTCTGGGAGTATGGGTTCGAGTCACTTCTGGGGTGTGAGTTTTCAGTTGCATATGTCCTGGGGACCATTCAGGCTTGTTCGCATTTGTGTTCCTCACGTGTTGCCCCAAAGAATGAGGTGATTTGGTAAAATGCTATGCCCAAGATAACTATCCGAGTGCCGGCGGTGGGGTGGTTCAAATAGCCTCGGCTATCACCTCATTATGTCCGGTCGTGATGGTCAAGTGGATTAAGGCGTCTTGTACATACCAGATGCGTTGCTTCTGGGAGTATGGGTTCGAGTCACTTCTGGGGTGTGAGTTTTCAGTTGCATATGTCCTGGGGACCATTCAGGCTTGTTCGCATTTGTGTTCCTCACGTGTTGCCCCAAAGAATGAGGTGATTTGGTAAAATGCTATGCCCAAGATAACTATCCGAGTGCCGGCGGTGGGGTGGTTCAAATAGCCTCGGCTATCACCTCATTATGTCCGGTCGTGATGGTCAAGTGGATTAAGGCGTCTTGTACATACCAGATGCGTTGCTTCTGGGAGTATGGGTTCGAGTCACTTCTGGGGTGTGAGTTTTCAGTTATATATATATATATATATATATATATATATATATATATATATATATATATATATATATATATATATATATATATAATATGTATGTATGTATGTATGTGGGTGTTTATTAATTCCAACTTAATTTTGTAATGGAAAATCTGAATTGAAGTGCAAGTGAATTTTATTGTCTAATAAATTAACATTATTGCGCTATCAAACGAGTGTAAAATGGTAATTTTATTTCATTACACTTCCATCTCTTTATTCAATAACATTAAATATGGCTGGAGTAAAGTTTACTCATTAAAACATGATGTGGAGGACTTGTTCAGTCCTTAACATGCACCTCTTATGGCGATGAAGAGGCAGCTCACTCGATGAGTAGTGGAGGTAGAGGGTAGGGCATGAGTGATGAGGTAGGGCATGAGTGATGTGGTAGAGCATGGGGGAAGTGATGAGTAACTGGGTATGGGTAGTGGCTTCAATCTGCCTTCCAAGGGTCTGTTGCACGTTCCCTCTGCACTCCTTGATGGAGTGATTGGGTGAAATTCAGTAATGCTTAACATGCACCTCTTATGGCGATGAAGAGGCAGCTCACTCGATGAGTAGTGGAGGTAGAGGGTAGGGCATGAGTGATGAGGTAGGGCATATGTGGTAGAGCATGAGTGATGTGGTAGGGCATGGGGGAAGTGATGAGTAACTGGGTATGGGTAGTGGCTTCAATCTGCCTTCCAAGGGTCTGTTGCACGTTCCCTCTGCACTCCTTGATGGAGTGATTGGGTGAAATTCAGTATTGATACAATTTCTTGGCTATGGCTGCCTTCTGATTGGAGAATGTTGGCGCAGTGTGCCCCTGTATGTCGTGGGGGGGGGGGGGGATATCCTCTGCCCATTTCCCTAAAAGAAAAATGCCACTACACATTTTCTTTTACTCTGAAATTCCCGAATCATTTCCTCTTATCTTCCTCTCGACGTTTCCCCTCCTCTCTTCTTCGCTTCCCTTCTCTTCTGATCTCTCTCTCTCTCTCTCTCTCGCTCTCTCTCTCTCTCTCTCTCTCGCTCTCTCTCTCTCTCTCTCTCTCGCTCTCTATCTCTCTCTCTCTCGCTCTCGCTCTCTCGCTCTCTATCTCTCTCTCTCTCTCTCTCGCTCTCGCTCTCTCGCTCTCTCTCTCTCTCTCTCTCCCTCTCTCTCTCTCTCTCTCTCTCTCTCTCTCTCTCTCTCTCTCTCTCTCTCTCGCTCTCGCTCTCTCGCTCTCTCTCTCTCTCTCTCTCTCCCTCTCTCTCTCTCTCTCTCTCTCTCTCTCTCTCTCTCTCTCTCTCTCTCTCTCTCTCTCTCGCTCTCTCTCGCTCTCTCTCTCTCTCTCTCTCTCTCTTGCCAGCCCGTTCTCTTCATTTACCGCTTCGTAAAAAATGGGACTATTTTGCGTAACCCAAAACGAATGAACACTAGTATCTCACCAAGCCTATTGAGACCCATGCGTATAGTAAGCGTCAATATTTTAGTGCTTTAATTTGTAGTAATACGTAACATTTTTAACGGATTGTGTTTTATGCATATTTAAAATCAGACTCAACTTCAGTGTATCCTTATTTATCTCTGTGCATTACAATTTGTTGGAGCAAGTGAAAGGGTAATGGAGAGAGAGAGAGAGAGAGAGAGAGAGAGAGAGAGAGAGAGAGAGAGAGAGAGATAGAGATAAAGAGAGAGAGAGAGATAAAGAGAGAGAGAAACAGTGTTATCTAGTCGTGTTAAGTCTTTATGTCGTCTCCTGGAAGAAGGCACTATCATGGTCAGCAGTAAATATACTTTATCTCGGGTCTTTATCTTTCTTCTACATTAAAAGGAAATTGTCGAAGCTCTCGGGGTTAAACTCTCGTCGATTTTTTTATGTTCAATTAATTCCATTATTCTGTGTTTATCCTTCTGTATCCCACCTCCGATAATCCAGGTAATACGGTGTTGCATTCTTTCCATTATTACCAGAACTTCTCAGGAAAATAACCATAGATTTTGAGGTAATTGGAGCTGGTAGCGGAGCGGGTGGTTTGGTAACTATGCCAGAGTCGTTGAGTGTGGCAATTCGCCACAGTAAAGGTACCTCTTTGTACATCACAGGCCATCCCTTGAGGGGCTGATACACACACACATACAGAGGGGGCCTGACGGCTGAGTGAACAGCGCTTGGGATTCGTAGTCCTAGGGTCCAGAGTTCGATCCTTGGCGGAAGCGGAAACAAATGGATAGACTTTCTTTCACTCTGATGCTCCCGTTAACCTAGAAGTAAATAGCTACTTGTGAGTTAGACAGCTGCTACGGGTCTTTTGCAAAAAAAAAAAATGCTTTTGACAGAGTCCCACACAAGAGGTTGTTTTGGAAACTGGAGCATGCTGGAGGGGTGACAGGGAGACTTCTGACCTGGATGAATTTATTTTTTAACAGACAGACAGAAAATACTTTTCATTTATAAACAGGAAAGATGGCTGCTAAACCGTGAAGTACATAGGACTAAAAATAGGTACAAAATATAACTGGAAACAATGCATATGGCTACAAGAGGCATATATATATATATATATATATATATATATATATATATATATATATATATAAATATATATATATATATATATATATATATATATATATATATATACCACCCCTATTCTTTTGGTATGTGTGTATATTTATTTAACTTTATTTGAAAATGTCATTACACAAAAAAAAGTTACAATATTGATTACATGCAGGGTGCAAGGCTGCTTGTCACAAGTTGAACAGCTCCTATATATATATATATATATATATATATATATATATATATATATATATATATATATATATATATATATATATATATATATATATATATATATATATGTCGTACCTAGTAGCCAGAACGCACTTCTCGGCCTACCATGCAAGGCCCGATTTGCCTTATAAGCCAAGTTTTCATGAATTAATTGTTTTTCAACTACCTAACCTACCTAACCTAACCTAACCTAACTTTTTCGGCTACCTAACCAAACCTAACCTATAAAGATAGGTTAGGTTAGGTTAGGTGGGGTTGGTTAGGTTCGGTCATATAGCTACGTTAATTTTAACTCCAATAAAAAAAAATTGACCTCATACATAATGAAATGGGTAGCTTTATCATTTCATAAGAAAAAAATTAGAGAAAATATATTAATTCAGGAAAACTTGGCTTATTAGGCAAATCGGGCCTTGCATAGTAGGCCGAGAAGTGCGTTCTGGCTACTAGGTACGACATATATATATATATATATATATATATATATATATATATATATATATATATATATATATATATATATATATATATATATATATATATATATATTTGGTGCCTCCCTCTGTGCTCTCAAAAAGAAGGACGAAGGAATCAGGCCAATCGCTGTTGGCAACACTCTCCGACGCCTGATTGCCAAGGCTGCTACGAGGGTTGTCAGCCAGCAAGCGGCTGAATTGCTGAAACCAATCCAGCTAGGATTTGGAATCCCCCAAGGCTGTGAAGCGGCTGCCCATGCAGCACGAGCATACATCACAAACATTTCTGATGAAAAGGCCCTGCTCAAACTGGACTTTAAGAATGCCTTCAACATGGTAAGAAGAGATGCAGTACTTTGTGCCGTACATCGCCATTTCCGGCCCCTCTACCCGTTCATACTATCGTGCTACAGTGGCGAGTCAAAACTGCTCTTTGGTGAACATGAAATCAGATCATGTGAAGGTGTTCAGCAAGGTGATCCTCTTGCTCCCCTTCTTTTCTGCTTAGTCTTAAAAGAAATCACCGAAAGCTTGTCCAGCGAGTTCAACATCTGGTTTTTGGATGATGGCACTATAGCTGGCACCGTAGACCACCTCTTGTCAGATATCAGGAAAATAAGGGAGCAAGAAGTAAGCCTGGGTCTCGTCCTGAACCCTTCCAAGTGTGAAGTAGTCTCCTCCAACCCAGACATCGTAGCTAGAATAAGGTCTGCCTTGCCTGGACCCCATGTCATTAGGGCCGAGAACAGCACCCTCCTTGGAGCTCCCCTCGGGTCTAACGCCATTGAGGAGATCCTCGACAAGAAAATCGCAGACCTTAGGAGGATGGAAGACAGAATAGGTGACATCGATGCCCACGATGCTTTTTATCTCCTCACCAAATGCCTATCCCTTCCAAGGCTAACCTACTTTCTGAGGTGCGCCCCATCTTACAACAACCCAAAGCTTGACGAGTATGACCTCCTACTGAAGACCATGCTGGAAAAAGTTGTTAACCTCTCTCTCAACGAATGCCAGTGGAAACAAGCCACTCTTCCTGTCAGGCTCGGTGGCTTGGGTGTCCGCACCGCCACCCAAATTGCAGTCCCAGCCTTCCTGTCTTCCTCCTCAGCATCAGATGACCTGGTTAAGGAAATTCTACCTGACACCCTGAGTGATGTAGCGGGGATACAGGACCCCCACTACACGGAATGTGACACGAAATGGGGTGCCATGACAGACCCAGCACTCAGACCAGCCATGCCGAAAGCCAAGAAACAATCCAGTTGGGACAGCCCCATTGTAGACAAAGAAGCCACAGCTTTGCTGGAGGCAGCAACAACCCCCAGTGATCGTGCACGCCTCACAGCTGTGCAGGCTCCCCATGCAGGGGACTTCCTTCTGGCAGTCCCTATGTCTGCGACAGGCACACGTCTTGATCCGCAGGAGCTCCGTATTGCAGTCGCTCTCCGCCTTGCTGCCCCTATCCACACTGTTCACAGGTGTATTTGCGGCGAGGCAGATGCTGACGAATATGGATTGCATGGCCTGCACTGTGGAAAATCGGGTGGTTGGCACACTAGACACGACGAAGTCAACGACATCATTAAAAGAAGCCTTGCCTCTGCTCAGTGTCCAGCGGAGAGAGAGCCCCGCAACCTACTGAACCGTGACTCTGTTAGCTTTGCCGGCCGACCAGACGGAATCACACTGCGTCCGTGGAAGGGTGGCAGGCAGTTAGCATGGGACTATACTTGCGTATCCACCCTGGCAACGACATACATCACCCTCTCTGCCGGCACGGCAGGAGCCGCAGCGACACACAGAGAAAAACAAAAGTCAGTCAAGTACAGGCAATTAGATCAAAGGTACAATTTCGTTCCAATAGGGTCTGAGACCCTAGGCCCATGGGGTGAGAGTGCAAGAAGGTTTCTTAAGGATCTTGGTTCCAAGCTCATTGACACCACAAGAGACCCTAGAGCAGCAAGTTTTCTCTTTCAGCGCCTCAGTGTCGCGATCCAGAGGGGAAATGCCCGCTGCATCCTCGGTTCCTGCCCGGCGTCGGAGGAGTTCGAGGAAATCTACAGCCTCTAGGAAGCGAACTTTTTCTTGTGTCCTCTTAATGTTCATTTTTTGTATAAAATCAGATATGTAACTGTATAACCTTGCATAATAAAGTGTACATCATAATAAAAAAAAAAAAAGGGGGTGGTAGGAGAAGTGAACACTCTTTCGTATTCAGAGTTAAATGTCAAGTTTTTCCCTGAGTGCTCTGTGTTCCCTTCTCTGAGGCTGTGGGTCCCTATAAGTACACCAGTGGTGGTACCCCCCTATATATATATATATATATATATATATATATATATATATATATATATATATATATATATATATATATATTTATATATATATATATATATATATATATATATATATATATATATATATATATATATATATATATATATATAATATTTCACGGTTTTTATTTCTAAATGTCAACTTTCAAGTCTTTCAACACTTGGAAACTAAATAATAACTCAAATTTTCATTTTATATTTGCTACTCTGAAATTAAACAGTGAAAATAAATTTTATTTCAATGTTAATATCTTCTGAATTAACCCAGGGATTTTTCATATTTTGAAAAATACTTTTATTACAGAGAAATATATATTATATACATAACGTTTTATTCACATAAACCATATACATTAGGACTATTTATATCTTTTCAGGCTTGCCAACCTAGCTAGTCACTGTTTACTTCTTTTTCAGGCTTGCCAACCTTACTGATAAAAGGAGCTGGTAACTGAAGATACAGGAATGGCGGTCAACGTGTTGGTACCCCTGCTCATCCCCCTGGGCGAACAGCTGACTAATGGTGAGTATCAACTAACTTGTTATCTAAGTTCCAAGTAAATATCATGGTTAAAGCTCATCTTCGTCCTGCTTTGTACGCACGTCAAGGAAGACCTCCGAGTGTTTGTTAGATCAAGGAAGACCTCTGAGTGTTTGTTAGATCAAGGAAGACTTCAAAATGCTTATCTCAGGTCAAGAAATCTTGCAGTGAACTAAAGTGAAGTGAGGCGACACTATAGCAGCCACACACCCGAGAAAAGCAATATCTCGGCACCTGTATGTCGGTGTGATGTAATATGGCACTGCGGCACCCTGCCTTAACAATGCCACAATACCACACCACTGGCAACATAGTGAGGCAGGAGGAACAGCCTTGGCTGTGTGTCTGAGCTACACTGAGGCAATATAGAGTTCCTCTGACAAGAAGCCCTCCCCTAACCTACACACTATGGCGCTACACTCTTATTGGCTAATACTTACACATGTTAGTATGTGTGTGGGGTAAATGGTTGGGAGAGGCAGGAAGGAATAGATGAGAGAGAGAGAGAGAGAGAGAGAGAGACGAAAGGTACATGACAACTGACTTACGGCACCAGACACACACACACACACACACACACACACACACACACACACACACACACACACACACACACACACTCGAACCATGACTCGACGCACATAATCCCTAGGCTTTAATCCCCTGACCTCTGGTCCCAACACATGCTCTGCCTTCCCACCAAAATATTGTTGCTTGTCTTCAACACACACACAACATATTTCCCCAAGCACATGTTCCAAACAATGACCCCATGAGCCCTAACCCACGACCCGAGGCCCTAAACAGATGACCTTTGATCCCAAAATGTTGACATTTGCCTCCAGGCGGGTGACCTGTAGTCCCAAACAGATGCTCCCTGACTTGTGGTCCCATGCAAACGACTCCTGATCTGAGATGCCACGATACACTCCCAGGCCTCTGGCTCATAGGTCTCTGGCTCCCAGGCCTCTGGCTCCCAGGTCTCTGGCTCCCAGGCCTCTGGCTCATAGGTCTCTGGCTCCCAGGCCTCTGGCTCCCAGGTCTCTGGCTCCCAGGCCTCTGGCTCCCAGGCCTCTGGCTCCCAGGTCTCTGGTTCCCAGGCCTCTGGCTCCCAGGTCTCTGGCTCCCAGGTCTCTGGCTCCCAGGTCTCTGGCTCCCAGGCCTCTGGCTCCCAGGCCTCTGGCTCCCAGGCCTCTGGCTCCCAGGCCTCTGACTCCCAGGTCTCTGGCTCCCAGGTCTCTGGCTCCCAGGCCTCCAGCTCCCAGGCCTCCTGCTCCCAGGTCTCTGGCTCCCAGGCCTCTGGCTCCCAGGCCTCTGGCTCCCAGGCCTCTGGCTCCCAGGCCTCCGGCTCCCAGGCCTCTGGCTCCCAGGTCTCTGGCTCCCAGGTCTCCGGCTCCCAGGCCTCCAGCTCCCAGGCCTCTGGCTCCCAGGCCTCTGGCTCCCAGGCCTCCAGCTCCCAGGTCTCTGGCTCCCAGGTCTCTGGCTCCCAGGCCTCTGGCTCCCAGGCCTCTGGCTCCCAGGCCTCTAGCTCCCTATGCTGGTAATGCCAAACACATGACCCCCATAATAGCTTGCTGGCCGCTCCCCCCATCTGAGCCACACCTCCCCCGAGCTGAGGCACCGGTGCAGGCCGTAATAGCGAGGTAAACAGAGGGTGATGGCGTGCTGGCAGGCCAAACAAGACAGACAAACACCGGAATGCACTCCACAAATATGACCTCTAATTAAAAACTGCAGGTTATATATCCTGGCGACGTAATGCTAGAACGGGTGTGTCGAGGTAGGCAGGTGTGTGTGTGTGTGTGTGTGTGTTGGGATTTAGGCCTCTGCCCAGGTGCTGGAACCGGTTTAGTTAATGAGGGATATTTTGTTCAGGACAAATTTTGTTGGTTGTTTTATATACAGGTCCACAGTTACTTCTAGACACGAGGGAGGATTGACTGGGTACCAAACCTTAAGTCTTCCCTAACTCCCGGGACTCAATTCTAGATGAACAGAGGCATCACGTTAAAAGAAACGGGCCCAACCGTTGCTACCTCGTCCTGGGATTGAGCCGGGGTCCCTCGATTGGTAGTCGAGGACGTAGACCACTCAGATATCACAGAACATTCAGATTGCTCAAAGGATATTTATTGTAGTTCTTTGTTTGATTTTGAAGTTAAAGGACAACCTAGTGTATAAGCAATGTCCTTGGATGGGAACGATTTTGCATGTTTCCATTCACCTGAAGCCCCTGTTCACCTAGCAGTAAAATAGACACCCAGGAGTTAGGCAACTGTTGTGGGTGGCCACCTTGGGAAAGTCAGTAGTTGACTTAGACAGCCTAGAGTGACATCGATAGCCGCAATTACAAGCTTTCTGACCACAACAATGGCTTTTAAATGAGGTCAATAACGCTAAGCCATCACTAGCCAGGATGAAGGCCATTCAACAAAAAAACAGAGGAAAAGAAACTAAGGTCCTGATTCACGAAGTAGTTAATCAAGCACTTACGAACCTGTACATCTTTTCTCAATCTTTGGCGGCTTTGTTTCCAAATATAAAACAGTTAATGAGCTCCGAAGTACCAGGAGGCTGTTTATAACAATAACAACAGTTGAATGGGAAGTTTTCATGCTTGTAAACTGTTTAATAAATGTAACCAAGGCCGTCAAAGATTGAGGAAAGATGTACACGTTCGTAAGTACTCGCGTAACTGCTTCGTGAATCTGGCCGTAAGACTGCAGGCGAGGTTAAACTAAAATAATTTAGGATCTCTAATGTAGAATTAAACTGTAAAACAAGGAATGTATTTATCACCAGGAACCGTTTATAATGAACCTCAGAGACATAGGAAATCAAATTCAATCGAATAATAGTTCAATATTACCATTTTTACGACCTTCGTGCAAAAAAGGGCGTATCAGGCGATACATGAGAGGAGGAAGATACATACAACTAGAACTACGGGCTCACCATAGCCCGTGCTACTTGGAACTTTTTGTTCTAGGTAGCGAATCTTTAACAACAACAGATACATACAAACATAACAGAGAAATGACGATAAATGGCAGGGAGTGAGAGAGAGAGAGAGAGAGAGAGAAGCAGCAGCTAACGACAGCGTTGAGGGGTAAGCACCACGACCATAACACGGCTGTAGAACACATGAACAACCTGGGTGAAGGCCTCGGTGAACAGGTTGAACCAAAGAGATGATGAACATACAGGCAAATACCTTCGGAAGTTTTCCAATTTGGTCTCACAATACCACCAAGTACAAAGCGGCAGCAGCGGCGCGCCTTGTCAACACAACTTGTGAGATAGTTGTGGCAGTGGTGACGCAAGGATACGCACTAGTGACGCAAGGATACGCACTGCTGTGTCTAGTGACGCAAGGATCACACTAGTGACGCAAGGATCACACTAGTGACGCAAGGATACGCACTGCTGTGTCTAGTGACGCAAGGATACGCACTGCTGTGTCTAGTGACGCAAGGATCACACTAGTGACGCAAGGATCACACTAGTGACGCAAGGATACGCACTGCTGTGTCTAGTGACGCAAGGATACGCTCTAGTGACGCAAGGATACGCACTGCTGTGTCTAGTGACGCAAGGATACGCACTGCTGTGTCTAGTGACGCAAGGATCACACTAGTGACGCAAGGATACGCACTAGTGACGCAAGGATACGCACTAGTGACGCAAGGATACGCACTAGTGACGCAAGGATACGCACTGCTGTGTCTAGTGACGCAAGGATCACACTAGTGACGCAAGGATACGCACTAGTGACGCAAGGATACGCACTAGTGACGCAAGGATACGCACTAGTGACGCAAGGATACGCACTAGTGACGCAAGGATACGCACTGCTGTGTCTAGTGACGCAAGGATACGCACTAGTGACGCAAGGATACGCACTAGTGACGCAAGGATACGCACTAGTGACGCAAGGATACGCACTAGTGACGCAAGGATACGCACTGCTGTGTCTAGTGACGCAAGGATACGCACTAGTGACGCAAGGATACGCACTAGTGACGCAAGGATACGCACTATTGTGTCTAGTGACGCGAGCGTAAATATAATGATGGTGTTAATTACATTAATGAGACTATAGTTACAACGTATTGATAATACGATGAACGGGACTAAGACTATTAATGTGTAAGAATGGGGATGAAGGCCAAGGTGAAGAAGAAGTGAAAAAGAATGCAGGAGGCGGGATGAAGACTTGGATAAAGACTGGTAATTCATTAATCCAAGTGCAGTAGCGAGGAGCGGGCGGGATTTGTTAATAATCCTTAGGGTTTATTAGGACGTCTTAATGACGGACTTAAGACGTGGAGGAAAGAGAGAAAGGCAGAGAAAGGTAGGGAAAGGTAGGGGAAAGGGAGGGAAAGAAGGAAGGAAAGTGAGAGGGAGGTCTTGAAGACCTAAAATAACATTAAGAAAAACTACAGAAGGTTAAGTGGTCTATGTGAATCGGCATCTATGTAAACCCAACCCAAATTCATTCACAAATGTGTCTATCCTACGCTTAAAACAATCCGGCGGTCCATTGTGTTACCCGGTAATTTGTTTCATAAATCATCAACCCTTTACCCCAAACCAGTATTTACCCAGGTTTTTCATGAATTTAAATGTACCCAAATTGTATCCACTGTTTTAGCGTTCTGTTACAGGGACAGACGTACACAGACACAAAGATGGAGAGAGAGAGAGAGAGAGAGAGAGAGAGAGAGAGAGAGAGAGAGAGAGAGAGAGAGAGAGAGAGAGAGAGAGAGCGAGAGGAAGCAAGAGAGAGAATATATAATAAATTGTTGCAATGTTTATCCAGAGACTCACTTGCTCTCTCCAGGGTACCAAACTTAAATGAACTGCCCGCACTCTAAGTTAATAAAAGATCTTATAGTCCCTGCATAAAATAGTGAGAGAGAGAGAGAGAGAGAGAGAGAGAGAGAGAGAGAGAGAGAGAGAGAGAGAGAGAGAGAGAGAGATAAGATTTAGCATGAGAGAGTGAGGGAGAGAATATTTCATTACTAATCTTGTATAACTGTTTGTGGATTAATTTAGTAACACTTAATACAAAGAAAATATAGAAAATAAAAAAGGAAGAGGAGGGAAGAGAGGGAGATATAGACGAACGAGCCAGAAATACAGCCGTTTAGATCATACAAATCATGCAGATCATACAGCCAGATAGACCATACAGCCAGATAGACCATACAGCCAGATAGACCATACAGCCAGATAGACCATACAGCCAGATAGACCATACAGCCAGATAGACCATACAGCCAGATAGACCATACAGCCAGATAGACCATACAGCCAGATAGACCATACAGCCAGACAGACCATACAGCCAGATAGACCATACAGCCAGATAGACCATACAGCCAGATAGACCATACAGCCAGATAGACCATACAGCCAGATAGACCATACAGCCAGTACGCACAGATAGATTATTCAGACATGAATGATTCACCTACGGCCTGGGAAACATGCACTGGGTAGAAAAGCTGTCCACTAGGTAAACTGCCTCAACATTTCCTGGGTATCCACTGAGTATACCATCTAAACAGTGCAACAGGTACTCTGAGAGAGAACTCTATCAACATCAGAGGCCCGAGACTGTTCAACACGCTTCCACTACACATAAGGGGCATAACTGGCCGACCCCTCACAGTGTTCAAGAGAGAACTGGATAAGCACTTCCAAAGGATACCTGATCAACCAGGCTGTGACTCATACGTCAGGCTGCGAGCAGCCGCGTCCAACAGCCTGTATGATCAGTCCGGCAACCAGGAGGCCTGGTCGACGACCGGGCCGCGGGGACGCTAAGCCCCGGAAGCACCTCAAGGTAACCTCAAGGTGCCTTGTTATCCCTAAGGTAAACTAAAGCTTCACATCAAAATATGATGTAAAGCTTTCATATGTCATATTTTGATATGACATCTGAAGAGAGGCGCAGAAAAATGTAGAAGAATAAAGGAAGGAACGGGAAGAAATAGAAGAGAGGGAGCAAATTGAGAGAGAGAAAGAGAGAGAATAGAAGACAGTGAGGGAGGGAATGAGGAAGAATGGAACTATCATGAGAAAGCGCCAAGCCATTACGACTATATATCACTTGGATGGGATCAGGAAAAGGATTTGGGATGGGACGGTGGGAAAAATAATGGTGCCTCAACCACTTGGACGGTCGGGAATTGAACGCCGACCTGCATGAAGCGAGAACGCCGCTCGTCCACCCCAGGATGAGGTCGAGTGAGAGAAGGGAGAGAGGTAGAGTGAGGAAAAAGGAGAGGGAAGAGGGAGTGAGAGAAGGGAGAGAGAGGGAGACACTGCCCAGTACACCCGACTGCCTCCACTTAACCGGATGACCAAGTGAGTCGCTTTTGTTATTGTCCATGTAAAGAATTTGTCCATTTAAAGCGGAGAACTTACATGGATATACACACACACACACACACACACACACACACACACACACACACACACACACACACACACACGCACACACACACACACACGCACACACACACACACACACACACACACACACACACACACACACACACACACATTTCAAAAATGGCCAAATATACACTCACGACGCCAGACCTATTCTCTCACATTTACATGCAAATGTGGCAATAAAGAACCCCGTATGTTTATAAGCATACTTAATGATGCTTGTAGAGGAGAGTCCTGCATATATGGGGAACTTTAGTCACCTGCACACACACACGCACGCGCACTCACTCACACACACACGCACACAGAGAGTTGATTATATTTAAACAGTTGAGAGGCGGGACCAAAGAACAAGAGCTCAACCCCAGCAAGCACAACTAGATGAGTACACACACACACACACACACACACACACACACACACATACACACACACACACACACAGTTGATTATATTTAAACAGTTGAGAGGCGGGACCAAAGAGCCAGAGCTCAACCCCCGACATATATCAGGTAAAATGTTTAGGAATTTAAATGCGGATGTATTCGTGTGTTTTATTATTTTAATAGGAATATGGTTAGTGATGCAGCTGCCCTTGGCTATACGGATGGTTGGGTAGTGTCAAGTGCTTGTTAGGTGTGACACAACGCTACAGGAGGGTGTGGTAAACGGTGTGACACTAGAAGACTCCTCCCTCCTAGCGCTTCACTTTTACGGGCTATTCATGCCCGTGCCACACCTCGTGGCTGGCTTAATCTTCATCAATCAATCAACTCTTCAGTCTTGTTCTTTTCGTAACTCCGGCGAATCGTTTTATCCATCCGTCCACTCGGCTTCTTCTCACACACCTGTCCTCTTATCCATCCGGCCCTCGCCCCGGGGTTGTTCTCTTGTCCACCCCGCTCATGATACGGAACTCAGGCATCCATCTGGCTCAGGCATCCATCCGGCCAGCTCTCCTCCCCACCTCCATCGCTCCTAGGCTGCCCGGCAGTCACCAGGGAGACTACGCCACCCACAGAGGTGTCAAGGACATCCACACTGGTAACTCATGCTACGCCCACTTCATCTCTCTCCTCTCCCACCCACATGGTCAACCCCTCAATAATAACCGGTCGGGCTGTGGAGGGTATGTGGGCCTGCGGGCCGCTCCAAGCAACAGCCTGGTGGACCAAACTCTCACAAGTCAAGCCTGGCCTCGGGCCGGGCTTGGGGAGTAGAAGAACTCCCAGAACCCTATCAACCAGGTATCAACCAGGTAACCCCCTAAATGGTCCAAGACGGACCGAAACGTCGTCGTCCCTTCACCGTCTAGTGTGTGGTCTGGTCAACAACAACCCCCCACCCACCCCCCACGCCCCCTCTTCCTCCTCCTTTCCCCTCTTTGTCCCCCCCATCTTCTCCCTTCTCTGTATGTCTTCCCCAACATCTTCCCCGGTCTAACAGCCGCCAACTTCACTTGTAACTCAACTACGTACCTGCTTCAACCTCTCTTTCCTCGCGTTCACAAACTTCTACGACCTTTTTTTCCCCCTTCCCATCGCCACCATCCAAGGAAAGTTGAAGGAAAATGAAGAGGCTGAAGGAAAGGAAAAAGCCGGGAAAGTTGACTGAAGAAGAAGAAAGATCAGGACATCACAGGTTTCAGGAAATTGGAAAGGTGAATTCTTGTTCTTCACGAATGTCGGGTCATTTGTGACACGATTCTCTACAGCGTTTGATGTCACCAAGGCGACTGAGGTTCAACGCGAGGACGGAGTCGAGGAAGCACAAATGTTTCAAGATTTCTGCATATATAAATGATGATTGTAATTCCTTTGAGATTATGGATGCAAGACAAAGATGTAAGATTTATGGATATAAGATTTCAAGCTACATTCATAGCTCGAAATACGTGCCAAGTTTCGGACTTGGATATCTGGTGGTCTGCAAGTTCCTGGGTGGAATCACCGGTGGTTCGCAAGTTTAAGAATTACAGCCCCAGAGGGTGATCACTGCCGTGGTAGGTAGATTAATTACATTCGCTGAATGTAACTAATTATAATATAGCTTTAACTGTGCCGGTATCAAGCCAAGCCTGTATGACTATGGTAAGAGTTTATTTTCTGGTTAAGTCTTTGTCAAAACGAATTTGAAAATTAGTATAAATTTATTGACTTATGAGAAGGCACTGCAATAGTCTACTAATCAATGAAAATAATAACCCACTATTTTGAAAACATGGATGAATGAAGACTGAATATTTTGATCCTACTTCAGGATCTGCTGAAGAGGATCCCGGCTTGGGATCGAAATGTACAGTCGACATTTCGTCATCTGTTCAAAATAGTTATTATTTTCGTTGACTTATGTTTATACGTTGCGACCACGGACACGCCTGTAGCCTGGGTATACCTGGAGCATACCTGGAGAAGGTTTCGAGAGTTTTGTTTTACTCCCCGAACCCGGCCTCGACTTGTGATAACTTGGTCCAACAGGCTGTTGCTTTAAGTGGCCCCGCAACCCCACATATCCGTAACAACCTGATTGGCTCGGCACATCTTGCAAGAACTTGTCTAAATGCTTCTTGAAGACGTGTGTTCCTTTAGACCTTATGGTGGCACAAGAGTGACACTGGGGCCTTTCATCTGGCACTTCTTCAGTGCCAGAGAGGACACCCATATGTCCCACAACACTCGGACCTTCCCTCCTGTATCATAGTCTCCCTCCTCTCCCTCCCAGGTAAACACATGCCCCTCCCTCCCCTCGCAAACACTTACCCGCTCTTAAACACCTGCTCCCCCCCTGCCCTCCCTTCCCCCGCGAAACAACTGCACCCCCCTACCCCCTGGCAGCCACAGGACCCACTTCATGTTGTCAAGAAGAGCTCTTGCCACCCCCCGCACCCCCGTCAACCCAGCTGGCAAGCTTTCCGCTCCCGCAACACCTGAAACCTTCTTTAATATCATTAGTCGCTTCTTGCATCCATCCCACGCGCTTCTCACACGCCCTTATTCGGCGCCTCGGGTTGTACTCCTCTCCTCTCTAGGGGGGCCGCCATTAACAACAACAGTAGCAAGAACACTAACCCCGCACATTAGAGAAGTGGATACACAGGTTTTTCAGTCCGTTCTGGGCCATTATCAACACCATATCTGGCTGAACAACGGGGCGACAGGCCGAGGGGGAGGCGAAAACCTTGTGTTTCTCGGCCTTGAGAAGAGGGGAGATCAGATGTTAGTTTATTGAATAGTGAGACTCGGTAAAAATATGACTGAGAATATCGCTGTTTACGTCTGAAGGGTAAACGCTATTCCAAGTTAATTGAGTTTGCCGAATTGTGTCAGTTTGACCCAATTTATCTGAATGATCAAATCACTTGGGGTATATTGGTTGAGTGTAATAGGTGATGCATGCACCAAATTACTGTTAAATATGTTGCGTGTAACAATTTGACAAAACAAATTTAATACTCAGATGGCAAACTGTGTTACTGGGATTCGATTAATGAAATAGACACTAAAGGTAAAGCCGACTTCTTAACCGAAGACTTGGGTCTGGCATGGAAAAAAAAGTCTATATTTTTGTTTGCATAAGAGAAGACATAACATTTTAAGATTCCTCCCAAGATAGGCGAGAAACCTTTTAAGAAGATTCGTTTCAAAGTCGAAAGAAAGACTGAGGATTACAGAGAAGAAAAACATAAATTAGGACTCAGTATTCAGGACTCAGGACTCAGTAAACTAACGGTGGAGGGTAGGAAACGTGCTGAATCTACATACCATTGTTCATACACTTGTGGTCAACAGAGAAACAGTAGAACCGCACCACAGTTGGTTGACAGTCGAGAGGCGGGATCCAAAGAGCCAAAGCTCAACCCCCCGCAAGCACAACTAGGTGAGTACAACAGGTACATAAATGAGTACATAATTGTGCATAATGACATCAAGGGCATAACATTGGGAGTAAGATTCACACTTAAGATTTAAACTTTGATAAAGATAGCAACTTTAATGAGGGAGCCAAGACAGTGTAGGAACAGACCAGAGAGTGAAAGCAACACACACACACACACACACACACACACACACACACACACACACACACACACACACACACACACACACACACACACACACACATACACACACACACAGACAGAAGAGTAAGGGGAGACATGATCACAACCTACAAAATCCTCAGAGGAATCGACCGGGTAAACAAGGATAAACTATTCAACACTGGTGGGACGCGAACAAGGGGACACAGGTGGAAACTGAGTACCCACATGAGCCACAGAGACGTTAGAAGGAACTTTTTTAGTGTCAGAGTAGTTAACGGATGGAATGCATTAGGCAGTGATGTGGTGGAGGCTGACTCCATACACAGTTTTAAATGTAGATATGATAGAGCCCAATAGGCTCAGGAATCTGTACACCAGGTGATTGACAGTTGAGAGGCGGGACCAAAGAGCCAAAGCTCAACCCCCGCAAGCACAAATAGGTGAGTACACACACACACTCTCACACACACACACACACACACACACACACACACACTCACACACACACACACACACACACACACACTCACACACTCTAACTTCAGTGGTACAAACATTAATAGTTGGAACTGAAGTATTTCCTTAGCCTCTTTCTGATAATCTTTATATACAAATATGATGGTATTTTAGTGTTTTTTTAAGGATATTCATAACAGGCTGTTTGGAGACCAATTTATCACATGTGGCTTTACTGGTGAAAGACTTTCGGTTGTCAACACTGGACAAAAGACGTTTTGAGGAGGTTTGAATAAGTTCATTTATCTGACTCTCAGTTTAGAGGGCAAATCTTTGTTTACAAGTGATCGAAATTGATGTGTGTGTGTGTGTGTGTGTGTGTGTGTGTGTGTGTGTGTGTGTGTGTGTGTGTGTGTGTGTGTGTGTGTGTGTGTGGGTAGGTATCCACGGCGCTTGAAGCAACAAACTTTAACTAAATGTATCAAATTTCCTATTGGCTGGCGAGTGTGGAGAGGCGGGTGTAGCGGGGAAAATCTGGTACTGGCGGGGAAGTTTGCGACACGAGGGGAGGTCTGGTGGTGGTGGCGGGGAAATTTGCTGGTGGTGGCGGGGAAATTTGCTGGTGGTGGCGGGGAAATCCGTTTATTTCCTCTTTTGTCGTGTTCTCTACTAAGTCTCCCTTGTTATTATTATTTCCCTTCTTTCCTGATTCTTTATCTCTTCCTCTTTCTCTAACTTCTTCATGCCTGATGAGGCCCTGACGGCTGAGTGGACAGCGCTCGGGATTCGTAGTCCTAACGTTCCGGGTTCGATCCCCGGTATAGGCGGAAACAAATGAGCAAAGTTTCTTTCACACTTATGCGCTGTTCACCTAACAGTAAATAAGTACCTGGGAGTTAGACAGCTCCTACAGGCTGCTTCTATGGGGTGTGCAACCCAAAGGAGGCCTGGTCCAGGACCGGGCCGCGGGAACGCTAAGCCCCGAAATCATCTCAAGATAACCTCAAGATAGATGCCTTTCATCCCTCATAATCTTCCTCTTTAATTATATTCTCCTTTCTCAGCTCACAGACATTTCTTTAACTGTTATATATTTTAGCTTCCTACCAAGTTCCACTGTATTCCTTATTGTACCTATGAAGTACAGACGCCACTATATTATCCCTCACCACACGCCACTACATTATCCCTCACCACACGCCACTATATTATCCCTCACCACACGCCACTACATTATCCCTCACCACACGCCACTATATTATCCCTCACCACACGCCACTACATTATCCCTCACCAGACGCCACTATATTATCCCTCACCACACGCCACTACATTATCCCTCACCAGACGCCACTACATTATCCCTCACCAGACGCCACTACATTATCCCTCACCACACGCCACTACATTATCCCTCACCACACGCCACTACATTATCCCTCACCACACGCCACTATATTATCCCTCACCACACGCCACTACATTATCCCTCACCAGACGCCACTATATTATCCCTCACCACACGCCACTACATTATCCCTCACCAGACGCCACTACATTATCCCTCACCAGACGCCACTATATTATCCCTCACCACACGCCACTACATTATCCCTCACCACACGCCACTACATTATCCCTCGCCAGACGCCACTACATTATCCCTCACCAGACGCCACTATATTATCCCTCACCAGACGCCACTACATTATCCCTCACCAGACGCCACTACATTATCCCTCACCAGACGCCACTATATTATCCCTCACCACACGCCACTACATTATCCCTCGCCAGACGCCACTACATTATCCCTCACCAGACGCCACTATATTATCCCTCACCAGACGCCACTACATTATCCCTCACCAGACGCCACTACATTCCTTTTTTTATGCAGGGATATTCCTGCGCGGGCCCTAAGCCTCTGGCTGGCCCACTGGGCGGGCCCTAAGCCTCTGGCTGGCCCACTGGGCGGGCCCTAAGCCTCTGGCTGGCCCACTGGGCGGGCCCTAAGCCTCTGGCTGGCCCACTGGGCGGGCCCTAAGCCTCTGGCTGGCCCACTGGGCGGGCCCTAAGCCTCTGGCTGGCCCACTAAGTGTTGCTTGTTTCTGTTTTACTTGGGCGGAGTATGCGTATGTATGACTCGTATGGTCGCTTCAGTAAGATTTTGCCATATGTGTTTAACAACTTCTTCTGCTCTGTCGAATCTAAGTTGAAATCTTAATGGGTTTGTAACTGTGCACTGTGTTAGATAATGTTCCAGTGGTCTGTCGGGCATTTCTCCACAGTGCACTACATTCCTTACCAGACGCCACCATATCCGGTACCAGACGCCACGATAGACTCGACGCAAGTTCAGACTCTCCTTGTCCATAACAGTCACACTCTCTGGCCATAAGGAAGTCTTAGCCATGTAGTCCTGGAAATACCTCCTAAGGCGGGCGACGGACGGGGAGCGGGATGGGAATTTAAGTAATGGTTTCCTGCGAATACTTCACCTAGAGCTGTCGATAGTTGTCTGGGGTGGGTTGTCTGGGGTGGGTTGTCTGGGGTGGGTTGTCTGGGGGGGGTTGTCTGGGGGGGGTTGTCTGGGATGGGTTGTCTGGGGGGGGGGGTTGTCTAGGGGGAGGGTTGTCTGGGATGGGTTGTCTGGGGGGGGGGGTTGTCTAGGGGGAGGGGTAGTCTGGGGTGGGTTGTTGTCTGGGGTGGGGTGTCTGGGGTGGGTTGTTGTCTGGGGTGGGTTGTCTGGGGGGAGGTTGTCTGGGGGAGGGGTAGTCTGGGGTGGGTTGTTGTCTGGGGTGGGTTGTTGTCTGGGGTGGGTTGTTGTCTGGGGGTGGGTTGTTGTCTGGGGTGGGTTGTTGTCTGGGGTGGGTTGTTGTCTGGGGGGGGGGTTGTCTGGGGGTGGGGTTGTGACGCCTCCTCACAGACACGTGCTTCAAGCAGATCTTGTGTGCTTCAGCTGTCAATTGAGCTATTCACTGTGTGGGAGCTTTGTCGCTTAAGACCGTCTCCCATTGAATGTTTACAAAGTCTATATTTATTTTTGCATTTTGCAAAATGCATCTAGATGCATTTATATATATATATATATCTGGCAGCGTGACTGTCCCCAGTCAAAGGAAGAATCTTAGTGAGTTTGTGAGGAAGGTGAACTTGGCTTACTTTCAAGTCAAACTTGGAGACCAGGAAGAGTCTCTGACTCCACATCAAGTATGCAAGACCTGTGTTGGAAATTTGCGACAGTAGACCAAGAGAAAGCTAGAAAGCTGACATTTAGCATTCCAACAGTATGGCAAGAGCCGAAAAAATAACCACGTAAATGACTGCTATTTTTGCCTGGTCAAGACTTTCGGGTTACAAGAAGAAAAATAAACCGAACCTCACGTATCTTAGGCTTGGATTCAGCGGTTCACCCGGTGAGCCGTATTCGCATTCAAGTATATACCTGAATACATCCACCTGAATACATTCACCTGAATACAGGTGATCAGATGTCCTAGCGGGCATCTGATTGCCTTGTACACAAGCACTCTGCTTCATCCCGCTTCTTACTAGGCCAGCAGGTATATTTATGTGATGGGCTTCAGACATCTGTTTTATAAGTCTAGCGCGGCCTTCCCTCCCCCATCCTGCTCTTAGGGTTCTTTTCAGTCGCTCGTAAATTGATTTCAGGAAGGAGAGTATCGAGTTCCGGCCACTATTTTCGCCTGAAAACTGTCGTCATGTTCTGTACGATGGTGTTGTGGTGACGGGGGGGGGGGGAGGGGTTTTAGTGGTCTATATGCCTGTCTGTTTCTCCCTGTTTGTTTCTTCCTGTTTACTTCGAGTTTGCCTGTTCCTCCCTGCGGGTCGTGGGGTCAAAACATATCTAAATTTCCTTATATTTGGAGGAGGGATTTGGCAAGCAGGAGTTTTTTCTGTATTACACATCTGTTATCATATGTGTCCCAGCGACAGGTCAGGTGTTTATATTGATGTCCCAGCGACAGGTCAGGTGTTTATATTGATGTCCCAGCAACAGGTCAGGTGTTTATATTGATGTCCCAGCGACAGATCAGGTGTTTATATTGATGTCCCAGCGACAGGTCAGGTGTTTATATTGATGTCCCAGCGACAGGTCAGGTGTTTATAGTGATGTCACAGCGACAGGTCAGGTGTTTATATTGATGTCCCAGTGACAGGTCAGGTGTTTATAGTGATGTCCCAGCGACAGGTCAGGTGTTTATATTGATGTCCCAGCGACAGGTCAGGTGTTTATATTGATGTGCCAGCGACAGATCAGGTGTTTATATTGATGTCCCAGCGACAGATCAGGTGTTTAGTGATCTCTTGACGTCGAGAGACGGCATCTGGATGCTGTGACCCCGAGACGTCGGCAGCATCCCGCACCTCTAGTCCCACTCTCTGACGTTTAATTCCAATCTAACTTAACCAGTCGTACGAAAGGTCGTCCCTCTCCGGTGGCGGGTCGTTGTGAGGTATCGTAGCAATCGAGGGAAGTTTAGTCGTATCGTCCGTGCTCCGATGGACAGAGCGGTGTTTAGTATCGTGTTGGAATATCCCGCCGGAGGCTGCAAGGGCCATTTCGACGGCCCAGAACGATCAGTCTCGCCTGAATGAGGGTCGGTTGTTAAGTGGTTAAAAGAAGGGTGATTTGGTCCTCTCTCTCTTTCTCTTTTTTAACACGACAGCTGGCTCATCTGCGTCCTGTTAGACAGCTGGTTTGCCTGCGTCCTGTTAGGCAGCTGGTTTGCCTGCGTCCTGTTAGACAGCTGGTTCACCTGCGTCATTTTAGACAGCTGGTTCACCTGCGTCATTTTAGACAGCTGGTTCACCTGCGTCATTTTAGACAGCTGGTTCACCTGCGTCATTTTAGACAGCTGGGGTCACCTGCGTCATTTTAGACAGCTGGTTCACCTGCGTCATTTTAGACAGCTGGTTCACCTGCGTCATTTTAGACAGCAGGTTCACCTGCACGTTTAGCTTCGCTTCATGTGTGAGATGTTGTCTCCTGCCCAAGATGGTCGGTTCTACACCACCTGTGAAATAATCCTTATTCCCGGTCATTGAGTCCGTCCTATCCTTGGCCAGTCTTGCATGTGCCGCTGATGTCACCAGGTTGATGTGTGCCTCTAGAGAGTGGTTTAAGAATGAAGCGTTTGTTCCCGTGTCACCTTTATCAGTCGCACAGAGAGTTGAATGCCAAGGTAAATGCTCTTTCAGATCGCCAGCATCGGCCCTCATGTCCATACCTTTGCACTTGCTCCCGTTGATCTCTTCAAGCCACTATTTTGCCCACTGCTGCAGCCAATTTAAATCTCCTTTTTTCGATTTTTTTTATTAGTTTTAAATAATAAAGTGATATTTAGGACTCGCTCCCTCTTACTACGAAGAAAGATATAGGATTGATATAATCAATCCTATATATATTGATTGATATAATGAATATATATTGATATAATGAATATATATTGATTGATATAATGAAAGATATAATCCTATATCTTTCAGGAGAAAGATATAGTGGTTAATGATGGCAAGTAGCCTGAGTTTGAGGACAAGATCACCATGAAATTTTAATTTAAAGTCTGCGTTTTTGAGAGTGAAGAGTCTGCTGCTTGGGTCTTGGCTGAAATATCAGCAGAACGCTGCGGTTCAATTCAGGAAAGGTGGCGAGGACAATAGGCGCCTTGTCTTAACCGAACACATTCAGAGGAAGACAAATCAAACCGGAACTCGGAATGGGATTGTGGGTTGGTGGCTGAGCGATAAAAGTCACCATTTCCTCAGTGATATCGCGGCACTGCGCTCAGGCCCCAGTGAGGCATCAGCCACTCAGGACACAGCGAGGCATCAGCCACTTAGGCCGCAGCGAGGCATCAGCCACTCAGGCCACACAGAGGCATCAGCCACTCAGGCCACACAGAGGCATCAGCCACTCAGGCCACACAGAGGCATCAGCCACTCAGGCCACACAGAGGCATCAGCCACTCAGGCCACACAGAGGCATCAGCCACTCAGGCCACACAGAGGCATCAGCCACTCAGGCCACACAGAGGCATCAGCCACTCAGGCCACACAGAGGCATCAGCCACTCAGGCCACACTGAGGCATCAGCCACTCAGGCCACACAGAGGCATCAGCCACTCAGGCCACACAGAGGCATCAGCCACTCAGGCCACACAGAGGCATCAGCCACTCAGGCCACACAGAGGCATCAGCCACTCAGGCCACACAGAGGCATCAGCCACTCAGGCCACACAGAGGCATCAGCCACTCAGGCCACACAGAGGCATCAGCCACTCAGGCCACACAGAGGCATCAGCCACTCAGGCCACACAGAGGCATCAGCCAGCAAAGAAACACAGATGTAAAATAACAGCAAGTTAGTGTTCTCAGCTGACCCCTGTAACTTTTCTTGGTCCAGGGGAAGTTTCTCCCCAGAGACGCTTCCTCTTCCCCCTCACTCTTCTTTCCCCTTCCTCCTCGTCCCCTTTCCTCTTGGTCCCCTCCCTCCTTTTCCCTTCCCTTTTCGTCCCCTTTCATTGGTTTTTCCAAGCCAATGAATCTACTGGTCCCTCTTTTGGAGATCTTCACTACTTTAGGAGATGGACGTAATGAATGATCAATCATATAATCTCTCTCTCTCTCTCTCTCTCTCTCTCTCTCTCTCTCTCTCTCTCTCTCTCTCTCTCTCTCTCTCTCTCTCTATCTATCTATCTATCTATCTATCTCTCATCAATGTGGCGATTCCTCACAATGAAGCCAAGGAAATCCTTATCAGATATTAATGTGACAGGAAGGTTTAAACTCTTACTCAACTTCCTTCTCCTCTGATGACCTGTTTTCAAAGCCGTGGTTCTTTTTTCCAGTCCGAGTTGGATAGATGTTTTAACGACGCTGACGAGTTCTTTCGGCTCCAAGTTGAAGAATTTGAAGTTGAGGAGAGTAAACACGGGTGATAGATGGAAGGAACCGGATTTTGAGATTCGTGATTTTCAATTTAATCTCTCTCTCTCTCTCTCTCTCTCTCTCTCTCTCTCTCTCTCTCTCTCTCTCTCTCTCTCTCTCTCTCTCTCTCTCTCCGCCTCCTTGTTAGCGTGTAAGGTGTGAGCTAATTACTTTCGGTGCCCTTGTGTAGCGACCTAGAAATTTTACCTTATAGACTCCAACTGCAATTTCGTACCTGTACCTCTGTTGAATGGTACACTTAGTATCTGTACGTCTGTTGTTGCTAGTATGGTACACTTGTCTGTACCTCTGTTGGCGCAGACGAACAGTTCAACAAGGTCTTTCCAATAGGTTAAAGAAAATCATTGATTCCATTACACTAAAATCTATGAATATTGTTGCAAATCTGATATTTAATATAATTTCAAATCGACGTTGCCACACGCCAAATGTTGAATGTGATTTAAGTGTGTCTCATTATTATGTAAAACCTTGAAGGGACCTTTGAGGACTGCAGTCAGGTGAAGTAATTGCTGGCACAGTTAATGCAGCATTGGGCGGAGGTTCCTGCAGGCTGTGGTGGTTTGCCTGGCGTCAGTACATGGCAGGTTCTCATAGTGCTAGTGTGGTCTCTGTCTCTGTCTGTTTCTCTCTCTCTCTCTCTCTCTCTCTCTCTCTCTCTCTCTCTCTCTCTCTCTCTCTCTCTCTCTCTCTCTCTCTTTCTCTCTCTCTCTCTCTCTCTCTCTCTCTCTCTCTCTCTCTCTCTCTTCTCTCTCTCTCTCTCTCTCTCTCTCTCTCTCTCTCTCTCTCTCTCTCTCTCTCTCTCTCTCTCTCTCTCTCTCTCTCTCTCTCTCTCTCTCTCTCTCTCTCTCTCCTACCATTAAACACATTGTGTGCTTGTGAACGGATGTCATACACGTCATTTATTTTTAGTCAATTACTAAAGCATTTGTAATGAACACAATCTCTAACCCTCACATAGAGGGCCTCCCTAAGTAGATAATTACAGTTGTCAATTACTGCGTCTGATGTCTCAGATTATTGAAGATAAAATTGGCTATCAGATGAAACTAAAATAGATTATAATACGTCTTGAGACAGATAATATTCGTGTTTTTGCGAAACCTGTCGAGAGGTTTATCCTTACAATCAAATACAGATGATTTTAATCATTTAATCATTAAATGGTTTTAATTAGTTGGTTTAAATATAATGACTTCTCATTAAACTATATTTACATATTAAGTCGAGGTCAGTGGTGATTATGGAACAGCGTAGGGGTGAGAATATGACTATACAGAACTTGGAAGGGATATGAGGACAAGGAGCTGGGATATGAGGACAAGGAGCTGGGATATGAGGGCAAGGAGCTGGGATATGAGGACAAGGAGCTAGGATATGAGGGCAAGGAGCTAAGATATGGCGACAAGGAGCTAGGATATGAGGACAAGGAGCTGGGATATGAGGGCAAGGAGCTAAGATATGACGACAAGGAGCTGGGATATGACGACAAGGAGCTGGGATATGAGGACAAGGAGCAGGGATATGAGGACAAGGAGCTGGGATATGAGGACAAGGAGCTAGGATATGAGGGCAAGGAGCTAAGATATGACGACAAGGAGCTGGGATATGACGACAAGGAGCTGGGATATGAGGATAAGGAGCTAGGATATAGGGACAAGGAGCCGGGATATGAGGACAAGGAGCCGGGATATGAGGACAAGGAGCCGGGATATGAGGACAAGGAGCTAGGATATGAGGACAAGGAGCCGGGATATGAGGACAAGGAACTGGGATATGAGGACAAGGAGCTAGGATATGGGGACAAGGAGCCGGGATATGAGAACAAGGAGCTGGGATATGGGGACATGGAGCTGGGATATGAAGACAAGGAGCTGGGATATGAGGACAAGGAGCTAGGATATGAGAACAAGGAGCTGGGATATGAGGGCAAGGAGCTAGGATATGAGAACAAGGAGCTGGGATATGAGGACAAGGAGCTAGGATATGAGAACAAGGAGCTGGGATATGAGGGCAAGGAGCTAGGATATGAGAACAAGGAGCTGGGATATGAGGGCAAGGAGCTGGGATATGAGGGCAAGGAGCTAGGACATGACAACAAGGGGCTGGGGGTATGAGTTTATTAAGTGGAAGGAGGGTTTTTTTTTAATCTTTAAATGAAAGTGTTGGATACACATTCAATACTGCTCCTGCTACTTTCCTTTCCTGACTGTATTGTTAACATTATCTTTTGCCGGTATTTTAATGATTCTTCATATCATCGTGAATACTGTGGAGTTGTAAAATTGTTTACTAGTTTTTTACTATTTTTCTTTGGTTTCTGCTCCTTAATATAACCCATGAATTCCAATTATTTGCACAAGATACTTCATGAAGGTAGCATAGAAGAGTCTGCCCTCCAGAACTCAAACGATACATAGAAAACGAGCAACTTTTATTATAGAAAATGGTCATTGATTTGTGACAAACTGAAGAGCGGAGGGGATAACTCTCAGCTTCTCTATTAGCTATACTTCCTATACAAATAGGATAAGTTCATATGCAAGAATTCTAAATATTAACAGTGATCGTTATCCATGTGTTCAATGCAATAAATATAATAATAATTAAAGTTTGACAACTGAAAAAAAAATTCTGCCAGTATGTCTTTCGACAGAACTTGACAGCCAAAGAAACTTTGAATGTAAATTCGATGCTATTAAAGAGGTGGGAAGCCATAGCGCAGAATATATTCGGAGAAATGCCTCGTCAATCATCTTGGTTGATAAGAACACAAGCTACCGATAACGATTTGTAGAAACATACTCTAAACAAAAATCTTATTTGAATTTAAATCTTTTAATTGGACAATTATAATGTTGCTCAGTGGTGAAGCAGCTCGCTGTGAAGATGAAGGTGCCAGGGTTTGATCCCCAGGCATCGCCAGATACGTTTTTTCCTTAAGAGCAGATGCTTGACCTTAGAAGCACATCTAGGTGAGTGCACACACACACCTTACACACTCAGCCTGGTGACTGAGTGGACAGCACGCTGGATACGTAGTCCTCTGGACCAAAGTTCGACCCCCGGCGATGGCGGAAACAAATGCGCAGAGTTTCTTTTACCCTGATGCCTCTGTTATCTAGCAGTGGATAGGTACCTGGGAGTTAGACAATTATTAAGGGCTGCTTCCTGGGTGTGTGTGAAAAAATAGTAATAATTAGTGACAGCTGATTGACAGTTGAGAGGCGGGCCGAAAGAGCAGAGCTCAACCACCGCAAGCACAACTAGGTGAACACACACACACACACACACACACAGAAGAAAAAGAGGTGATATGATCACTACATACAAAATAGTAACAGGAATTGATAAAATCGATAGGGAAGATTTCCTGAGACCTGGAACTTTAAGAACAAGAGGTCATAGATTTAAACTAGCTAAACACAGATGCCGAACAAATATAAGAAAATTCAATTTCGCTGAGTGGTAGACGGTTGGAACAAGTTAGGTGAGAAGGTGGTGGAGGCCAAGACCGTCAGTAGTTTCAAAGCGTTATATGACAAAGAGTGCTGGGAAGACGGGACACCACGAGTGTAGCTCTCATCCTGTAACTACACTTAGGTAATTACACACACACACATACACACACACACACACACACACACACACACACACACACACACACACACACACACACACACACACACACACACACACACACACATTCACACTCACACACACACAGTGTGTGTGTGTTAGAGAGAAATATATGTAGTAGATAAAATAGAAGAAAAATAGATTGGTTAGAAAGGCGGGGTCCAAGAGCTAATAGCTCGATTCTGCAGACACAAATAATAAAAACACACACACAGAATGGAACATTCATCCCATCACTGATAGAACCTACATACCCATTTTCTCTAAGAACAAATTTAGCGTTATGATCCGTTTTCTGTGGTATGATTTGATGGTAGACAATGATCAAATGAAATTCGCTCGATTGAGAGAGACTTGAACAAGTTTGTGCCATTTGCCTTATCCAGTATTTACTGTAAGCCCGGCTTGATCAGTTAGGTTAATTGCTATCAGATCTGGCATGAAACTGAATGGGTGAGGTCACGGATACAACCTTACCCATTGCTAAGAGAATTTATTTTCATTTGATGACCGAAGAGCTTCCTTATTAGAAATAAAATGTAACCACATGTGGTTGGTGTCCCCCCTGGCTAGCTGCTAGAGGGGTCGGTGTCCCCTGGCTAGCAGCTGGAGGGGTCGGTGTTCCCCCTGGCTAGCTGCTAGAGGGGTCGGTGTCCCCTGGCTAGCAGCTGGAGGGGTCGGTGTCCCCCCTGGCTAGCAGCTAGAGGGGGGTCGGTGTCCCCCTGGTTAGCAGCTAGAGGGCTCGGTGCCCCCTGGCTAGCAGCTAGAGGGGTTGGTGGCCCCCCTGGGGAGCAGCTAGAGGGGTCGGTGTCCCCCTGGCTAGCAGCTAGAAGGGTCGGTGCCCCCCTGGCTAGCAGCTAGAGGGGTTGGTGGCCCCCCTGGGGAGCAGCTAGAGGGGGGGGGGGAACCGCGCCTCCACAAGGACGTCGGGTTATTAAATATTTATTGGTTTCTGGCGAGCCAATCGTAGATTCTTAATAATAACTTGAGTGTGTAATATTCTTAAGGTGAAGATTATCAGTAGTGTAATTAAGACGGTCGTCGCTTGTCTTATATTTGTGTATGTATTCCCCCCCCCCAACCCCCCATCCCCGCGTGTGTGCGTGTCTGTGTGCACATGTAAGTGAATGCGTGTGCACTCGCCTCATGTGCCTGCGTGTCTGTGTGCACATGTAACCGTGTGCGTGTACAATTATCACCATGACATATACAGCATATTTCCCTCACATTGGGGGGGGGGTAGAGAGGACGTCACCCCCCCCCCCCCCCCCCCCCCCTGCCACAATGCTTTCTATATTTCCGCAACAAATTTTCCAAACCTCTCTGGGGAGCATTACTGGGTGAAATGTTTGTCCTTGAGAATTTTATCCGTTTCCCCGGAGTCTGCGAGAATTATTAGCCGTCGGAGGCAATTTTCGGCGAGATCTCTATATGCCTCTTCCCGAGTGGCTGAGGGTAAAAAAGGCCTTGTGCTCGAGAACTCAAAATGAGGAGAGAGAAGATCTGTCATCACGATATGTATTTTTTTTTTAGTCTCTTGAGGTGTGTGTGTGTGTGTGTGTCTGTGTGTACTCACCTAGTTGTGTTTGCGGAGGTTGAGCTCTGGCTCTTTGGTCCCGCCTCTCAACTATCAGTCAACTGGTGTACAGATTCCTGAGCCTATTGGGCTCTATCATATCTACATTTAAAACTGTGTATGGAGTCAGCCTCCATCACATCTCTGCCTAATGCATTCCACCTGTTAACTACTCTGACACTGAAAAAAGTTCTTTCTAACGTCCCTGTGGCTCATTTGGGAACTCAGTTTCCACCTGTGTCCCCTTGTTCGCGTACCGCCAGTGTTGAATATTTTATTCTTGTCTACCCCTGTCAATTCCCCTGAAGATTTTGTAGGTAGTGATAATGTCTCCCCTCACTCTTTTGTCTTCCAGTGTCGTAAAATGCATTTCCCGCAGCCTTTCCTCGTAACTCATGCCTCTTAGTTCTGTGACCAGTCTAGTGGCATACCTTTGGACTTTTTCCAGCTTCGTCATGTGCTTGACAAGATACGGGCTCGTACCCGTACGGTTAAGGGTGTGTGTGTGTGTGTGTGTGTGTGTGTGTGTGTGTGTGTGTGTGTGTGTGTGTGTGTGTGTGTGCAGTAGCATACGCACAGCGGAATACTAAATCTGTTTAAAATAGAATAATTTTCGGTAAAAAATCATTCACAAAATGATGGTTTATTGAATAAAGTCCTGTATGACAAATCTACATTATTCTAATGATCGCGGATGTCAAACAACAAATGAAAGTTTGGACACATTGCATGCTAATGGATTATCTGCAAGCATATCTGACTGAAGATCTTCCAGGAAGATTTAGAAAGTAGGTGTTGGTGTATGAATGGTTGTTAGACTTCAACGCAGACAAATGCAATGTCACGAGAATAACAACACGTGACAGGATGCCGGCAGAGCACAGTGAAGGGAAGGAACCCACCAGTGTCAGGACAAGAAACATACCCGGAGTAGATATCAAACCGAATCTATCACTGGAGGCACACGGTGATAGAACATATTATAATGATCCTGATACCAGGCTGTGATACCTGATCAACCAGGCTGTGACTCATACGTCAGGCTGCGAGCAGCCGCGTCCAGCAGCCTGGTTGATCAGTCCAGCAACCAGGAGGCCTGGTCGACGACCGGGTCGCGGGGACGCTAAGCACCGGAAGTACCTCAAGATAACCTCAAGGTAACCTCAAGGTAATGCTGCACATTATCTCATCGATACAGCATGGGATTATATCGCAACAGTCATCAGCATGTGTTGCTATAATGTTATAAAATCACAGCAGCATATGCTGAGCTGTCTAATATCAAGTCAGTCTTTAGGAAACTAGACAAGGATGCTTTCAAAATACTGTTCACAACATACGTTCAAACAGTGCTAGAGTAAGCAGCACTTGTATGGATAGCTGACTTCAAAGCTTTAAAGGCAAATAAATAAAGGGCTTTAGTTTGCTACAAGAATAGCCCAAGAAACTGAAACAGACTGAGAAGCTGAACTTTGTTTCTTTAAGAAAAGCCAGTGGGGAATTGATCCAGATATGAATAATACTCAGGGACATCGAAGAGTCTCTGATGGAGGCCCATGGACGACAGGAATACCAGGAATAACTTCCTTTGTGTGAGAGAAGTATAATGATTCATTGGAATATTGAGGACTAACACAAATATAACATAGAACGAAGAGTGGGTCTGTAATCACTGCATTAGACAACCGACAGTTATAAATGTAAGAGAGAGAGGGGGCCCAGGAGCTGAAGTTCAGTCCTGCAAGCTCTTCTAGGTGCAACTAGTCAACAGCATGAGACTGAAATAAGGAGAAAGCTGTTCAGAATATGACTCTCGCTGCTTTAACACAATGTACATAAATTTAGAGCAAGAAATGTGCTGTGGGTGAGGCAGGAACCACGTGGGGGAGGAGCAGGACTGCATATGTATGAGGAGCTCCAAAAGATCTCTTTAAGGATTTCCTGCAGGAACCACAGTACTTAATTTTCTTCCCTGTGGGGTAATCTTCACTCGGGATGCCTTCATGTCGTGGTGGTATTTGCCGTTCTCGTTAACTACTCTCATCATTAATCACTGTCGCCATTACTCGCTCTCGTCCTTAATCGCTGTGTCTACTAATTATCTAATCCCTTGCCCATTGTCGCCATTAACTACCTACTCATCCACTCGACCCCATAAACCCATCTTCTCGACCCCACTCACTCCTCCACTCGACAACTCGACCAATCCATTATCACATTAGCTCCAGGTACCAATAGCTGTGCGAGAGTGTTTAGAAAAAAAAGGTTCTTTGCTTCCAGTAGACTTCAGTCGACAAGCACTGGTAGATAAGCACAACCACCTCTCAACCACTATCTCGCCCACCATCCTTGCCCAACCAGCCTTTTACCACCCATAAAACCAGTCCACCTCCTCCACCTCCTATTCCCCTCCCTCCCTACTACCTGGAAATCCTTTGCATATCCCTATTAAAATTCTCACAAAGAATTCTTCCCTTGGCGGCCGTGATAATGCTTAAGTGCCGTTTACTTTCGGTTCCTTTTGCGTCAGCGCTTGACTCTTCTCCTGGAAGGTCCAACTGGAGCACGCCTTAGAGGGCGCTGGAAGGTCCAACTGGAGCACGCCTCAGAGGGCGCTGGAAGGTCCAACTGGAGCCATCCTCGAGGGCGCTGGAAGATCCAACTTGAGCCATCCTCGAGGGCGCTGGAAGGTCCAACTGGAGCCATCCTCGAGGGCGCTGGAAGGTCCAACTGGAGCCATCCTCGAGGGCGCTGGAAGGTCCAACTGGAGCCATCCTCGAGGGCGCTGGAAGGTCCAACTGGAGCATGCCTCAGAGGGCGCTGGAAGGTCCAACTGGAGCTATCCTCGAGGGCGCTGGAAGGTCCAACTGGAGCCATCCTCAAGGACGCTGGAAGGTCCAACTGGAGCACGCCTCAGAGGGCGCTGGAAGGTCCAACTGGAGCATGCCTCAGAGGGCGCTGGAAGGTCCAACTGGAGTTATCTTCGAGGTCACTCGAAGGTCCAACTGGAGCCATCTTCGAGGACGCTGGAAAGTCCAACTGCAGCACGCCTCAGAGGGCGCAGGAAGGTCCAACTGGAGTCATCTTCGAGGACGCTGGAAGGTCCAACTGGAGCATGCCTCAGAGGGCGCTGAAAGGTCCAACTGGAGCCATCCTCGAGGTCACTCGAAGGTCCAACTGGAGCCATCTTCGAGGTCACTGGAATGTTTATCTGGAACTACCATCAGAAGACACTTGCATTTATCAACATGAGTGAGTTGCTAGTGTTTACTGGCCGGCTGCCTGATGAGCTTCATGTTATTATTATGTTTACAATTGTACCGATTTGCATACATTAACTGCAAGTCAATTTTGTGATTTCGTTCATGTTGTTGCAACTGCTGTCGCTTTTGCAACTTCTGCTGGTGGAACTGTCGCTGCTAGTGCTGCTGTACCTGCTGCTGCTGCTACAGCTTGTAATGCTGGTGCAACTGCTTGTGCTGTTGCAGATAGTGCTGCAATTTTTCTTCTGCTTCCGTCACTATATTCAAGTACTTAAGTTACAACTGCTACTTCTATCATTGCTGATGATCATGCTAATGCAACTACCACTCTCACAATTACTTGTGTTGACCACTTCGACTATTTCTACCCCTTCTGCTAATTCTACTTTTCCTGGAGCTAATACTGATACTACTACAAGTGCTACCACTCTTACTGCTACTACAGCAACCACTACCGTTTCTATTACTACAACTACTTTCACTACCACTACTACCACCAGTACTACTTTTTCTACCCTATTAACAACCTCCCACCCACCAGCCACTAACAATTATAATTGCTCCTGCTACCACGAGAGCATCTACCACGAGAGCATCTACTACGAGAGCATCTACCACGAGAGCATCTACTACGAGAGCATCTACCACGAGAGCATCTACTACGAGAGCATCTACCACGAGAGCATCTACTACGAGAGCATCTACCACGAGAGCATCTACTACGAGAGCATCTACCACGAGAGCATCTACTACGAGAGCATCTACTACGAGATTATCTACTACGAGAGCATCTACTACGAGATCATCTACCACGAGAGCATCTACCACGAGAGCATCTACCACGAGACCATCTACCACGAGAGCATCTACCACGAGACCATCTACCACGAGACCATCTACCACGAGAGCATCTACGAGAACATCTACCATTTCATAATTTGACACGAGTCAAACAGAAACATCAAACACATGCAGGGTAGAACTCCCTTCCAAAACTCAGAGAGGAATTGGAAATATTGGAAGAGAAATAAAAGAGAGAGAACGGGGGAGAGAATGGTAATAAGAGAAGGGGAAGAAGGGCAGAGGTAAATCAAAGAATTAACGATGATTCGTGTAATGAAGGGATGAAGCAAGAGGAAGGAGGGAGGATAGGAATAGGTATAAGGAGGGAGCGAGGGACGAAGAGTGGGAGGGAAGGAGTGAGGATAAGAGAGAGAGGAAGCAATGGTGAAAAATAAGGAGAGAGGGAAAATGAAAGAGAGGGAGGAAGAAAAATAAATATGGAAACGGGAATGGAAGAAGGGATCTACGAAGAGAGAAGGAGGGAGGGACAGAGAGAGGCAGGGGAAATAGCAAAAATGGAGAGAGGGAGACAGAAATAGAGAGAACATAAGAATCAAGGAAACTGTAGAGGGGCAACTATTGCAACTCAATCATATGTATTTATAACCTACGCTTTCAACAATCAAGTGATTCCCCCTCTATTATGTTACCATTGATCAGCCACCAGATATTTAAACCAGTATTTACCCAGGTCTTTCCGGAATGTTAACTTGTCCAGTTTATATCCCTAGGTTTGTGCTGATATATTTAACACGCTGTTAATACCACGTTTGTCATAATCTTTCATTCCCTGATACTTTTAAGTCATGTCACTCCTAAACACTCTTCACCTTTCTCGCTAATATAAATTAAACATTATTAATCTTTCTTCATGTGAACATTTTCCAATTCCTTGGATAATTTTGTAATTCTTCTTTCAACTCTTTCAAGTGAATTGACGTTCATTCTATAATATGGCGACCAGAACAGAACTGCATAATCTAAGGTCAAGCTGAAAAATAATAATTGGTATTGCTAACACTTCTGAAAATAAATCCCAGTATCCTATTTGGTTCATTTCGAATATTTATGCATGATTTTTTGCCTTCAGATCCTTACTACTTGTGGCTCCGGCAATTTGAATACTATCCAGCTGATATCTTGTAACTATATCATCTTATCTTGCTTCACATACTTCATTTTTCAGGATCAAACTGCATCTGCCAAGCTTTCGTACATTTTAAAAGTCTATCTAAGAGAGAGAGAGAGAGAGAGAGAGAGAGAGAGAGAGAGAGAGAGAGAGAGAGAGAGAGAGAGAGAGAGAGAGAGAGAGAGACACACACACACAGAGACAGAGACAGAGACTTCCCAGCGTTTGATCATATCTCCAGTTCACAGAATATAAAATCTGATTATTATTCACGTAGTCACGTTTATGGATCCAGATTTTGCCTCGACCCGCTGAAAATTAACATTGCTGATCTGCCAGGAGCTGTTGTACTTGCTAATCTGTGTGTGTGTGTTAGTGTCTCTGTGCTAGTGACCTTCCTACACTCTACAGTCAACCTTTTCCGCTACACTTTCCGGAGTATTGCATGAGTCTGGCGGTTGAGGCATGCTGTAGTTGCCGGTAGCGGCCATTCTGGAGGTGGAGGAGGATGTGAATGGTGATGATAATGGTGACAGAGGGTTAGAAGGTGGTGCACCGGCTCCAAATTTAATCGTAGCATTGTTCTTCGTGTACTGACCGCGCGCAAACACACACACACACACACACACACAAACACACACACACACACACACACACACACACACACACACACACACACACACACACACACACACACACACACACACACACCCTCCATGCATGGAGGCCTCAGGAACTAAAGTTATCGTCAAAACAATAAATTCTCTGAAACAAAATAAATTTTGAAACAGCAAGAAAGTTTATATTAAAAATCTTAAAACTCGCAGAACAACAAAAAAAGGTCTCCAAGCCCGACGTTAAAAGACGCGAAAGCTGTTTGAAGAAGTTTAAACAACGATTAACGAGACATTTCGAACCATCAGAATCTCTGAAGAGAAGTAAAGAAGAATTAACGAGACATTTCGAACCATCAGAATCTCTGAAGAGAAGTAAAGAAGAATTAACGAGACATTTCGAACCTTCAGAATCTCTGAAGAGAAGTAAAGAAGAATTAACGAGACATTTCGAACCATCAGAATCTCTGAAGAGAAGTAAAGAAGAATTAACGAGACATTTCGAACCATCAGAATCTCTGAAGAGAAGTAAAGAAGAATTAACGAGACATTTCGAACCATCAGAATCTCTGAAGAGAAGTAAAGAAGAATTAACGAGACATTTCGAACCTTCAGAATCTCTGAAGAGAAGTAAAGAAGAATTAACGAGACATTTCGAACCATCAGAATCTCTGAAGAGAAGTAAAGAAGAATTAACTAGACATTTCGAACCATCAGAATCTCTGAAGAGAAGTAAAGAAGAATTAACGAGACATTTCGAACCATCACAATCTCTGACGTATACATTAAACAAACATTACCTCGAGCTTCTCCCGTTTCACAGAAACAAACCCAAAAATGTCCACGTTGAGATGAGAGAGATGTAAATATAAGTCACATGTAGACCAGGTGTAGTGGTTTACTGCTGTAAAGAGCAACGGCATCTTTGTTGAGATGAAGGTTCACTTGTGTAATTTACATGAAAATGAGAGGCAGTGAGAATAACATGGGATGCTGAATATGCATGGGGCCTGGATAAGGGGATAGGGTGGGAAGGATGGTTTAGCCTAGCCTAACATGGGATTGGAAGGGGTGGGTGTGGTCTAGTGGAACATGGCATTGTATGGCGTGGGAGGGAAAGTAGCCTCGTCGAACATGGGAGGGTGTTCTTGAGATTTTGAGGTAGTTTCGTTCTTTTGCATAGATTGGGAGGGATGGGTATCCTCCCAGAGCTCTGGATGGGATGGGGAAGAGGAAGGGGGAAACTGTTGACCAGACCACACACTAGAAGGTGAAGGGACGACGACGTTTCGGTCCGTCCTGGACCATTCTCAAGTCCTGGTATTGTGTGAATGGTCCAGGACGGACCGAAACGTCGTCGACCTTTCACCTTCTAGCGTGTAGTCTGGTCAACATTCTTTAGCCACGTTATTGTGACTCCTCGCCTGCACAAGGAGTAAACCTTCCCCCCAATAGGCACAATATCCAAGAGTAACATTATTTCTTCATTCAATCGACGTCGATCACATTAAATCATCGTTACTTTCTGATACTGAAACAACAGGTGCGACCATGGACCCTGAGAGAGAGAGGAAAAGGAGACTATCCTCTCTATGGACGGGAGGGCTAGCAACAGTTGCCTGGGAAGAGCAACGGCATTATGTTGATAATGTGCTGAATAGTGATCCAGTTAGTTGTTAATGTTGTTACAAGGAGCCAGCGGAGAGCGTCTCAGTGTCTCGACTCTTCTGTCAGTAAAGGCAGTGAATAAAGATGTGAATATATTAGACAGTGAAGAACATGTGGGTCTAAACGGCATGCTGAGGATATATATATACATTCTTGAAAGTATCTCTGCATGGGATATCAAATCTTCAGTTGTGATTCTTAAGAGGGTTTGATTATTAAA
>NC_091191.1:703811-758811 GCF_040958095.1 Procambarus clarkii
ATCCTCCCCGGCCAGGATACGAACCCATGACATAGCGCTCGCGGAACGCCAGGCGAGTGTCTTACCACTACACCACGGAGACTTGGCAATGTAATGCATTTTATAGACATTTACAAAATAGGTAATTCACTAACATAAATAAAATTAAAAAAAAAATCCTTTTCAGTCGCGCTATGTAGGACTCGCCAATCAGAATGTCTCTGAAGCCCTTGCTTGAGAACACCTCTGGAGTGTTATGCGGTGAACAGAATCCCAGAGATCGAAGAACAGTCTTACAATTCC
Organism: Procambarus clarkii; assembly: GCF_040958095.1. Taxonomy (NCBI): domain Eukaryota; kingdom Metazoa; phylum Arthropoda; class Malacostraca; order Decapoda; family Cambaridae; genus Procambarus; species Procambarus clarkii. Next base: position 704,094 of record NC_091191.1, read on the forward strand.
TGAGTGGTACCATTACTGCAATCTGTCCTCATCAATAAAGGTCAAAATCTTATTCATAAAGCATCTAATCCCCTAGTTTATAAGTAAAACAAACATTGCACACGACTCACAACTGATAATGTTTGAACTATTTTCGAACAATGCTTTGCTCACAACCTCTGTTTGATCGCACCTGAGCAAATGCTTCACCCACATACAAATGCAGGCGATGAGTCACAATAACGTGGCTGAAGTATGTTGACCAGACCACACACTAGAAGATGAAGGGACGACGACGTTTCGGTCCGTCCTGGACCATTCTCAAGTCGATCAAACCATTCGACTTGAGAATGGTCCTGGACGGACCGGAACGTCGTCGTCCCTTCACCTTCTAGTGTGCGGTCTGGTCTACAAATACAAATAATTGCCAACAGAGCCTAGCCTAACCTCAGGGCGGGCTCGGGGAGTAGAATAACTCCTGAAACTCTCTTTAGGTAATCTAAACACTTAACCCAACCTAATTTAGGTCTAACTATACACCAAATTCTAACATATATTATTAATTTATATTTGAGAATGACTCAGTTTTGAAAACACAATACAGTAAAAGCTATTAAAGTGCTTTTGGGTTGACTGTAACTTGTTAGAATATAGCTTGGGGATAGATTGTATTGCGGAGCTGCCTTGACTGTATCCTGGGCCAGATTCAGTTACGCAAGCACTTACGAACCTGTACATCTTTTCTCAATCTTTGGTGGCTTTGTTTACAATTATTTAACAGTAAATGAGCTCCGAAGCACCAGGAAGCTGTTTATAACAATAACAACAGTTGATTGGAAAGTTTACATGCTTGTAAACTGTTTACTAAATGCAACCAAACCCATCAAAGACTGAGTAAAGATGTACACGTTCGTAAGTATTTGCGTAACTGCTTCGTGAATCTAACCACAGGTCCCTTATTTACTAAATATATTTGTAAATCCTTATTTCTGTCCCTCTTATACCAGAAGATGAGAGCCAGGCATGCACAGCACATCTGGGTTGATCTGTAATCTTTCCCAGGAACTCCATCCTCTTGAGTAAAAGCTCCGCAGTTACCAATTTGAGAGAATGAGAGCGCTAATTAATTGATCACTCGTGGAAGGGTTAATTGCACTCTAGTGCAACAGTGATGTGCCCTTAACTCTTCCTCTCCTTTGTGCCTTAATAAAATGGCAGGTTATTAGCTATTTAAATGACGTTATCATTAATCTAATTTCTAGGTGGGAACGGCAGTACTCCTTACTGTTGACGGGATCAAAAATTGGTTTCCTTTGCGTTTCTTTGACGCACGTTCGAATCCTCGTCACGGCCCTTGTGGATTTCCCGCCAAACACACACCGAAACTGCGACGTTGGTACAACGTTCGAACAAGTTTTAACACCTCCTAACCAGTTATAACAACCAATATAGCAAGTTGTAACAACGTTCTAATACGTCATAAACACGTTAAGCCAAGATGTAACAACTTTATTACAAGTTGTAACAAGCGGAAAATAGAGACAGTTTCGGTTTGTGTTTCCAGGGTTGTTCCTTTTCATGCTTGACTGACTCGTGTTCAATTGTAAACAATGTTTAGCCAACCATGACGCTGCCAGACTGACCCAGCGTCTCCCAGCTCCGTAACTCAAACCAGAAATAATTTGATATCTTTACACTATAACAAATATTGTAAACATATATCTAGGGACAAATAGAATAGTAACACTTACATTTGTACACAAATTATAGTTTCTGATTGATTTAATAACGTGATGAGAGTTCAGTTTCATGACGGAAACCTTTGAATTTTTGCAAGTGTTCGTAACTCAGTGCAACACTGAGGCCATGGTGTTCGTAACTCAGTGCAACATTGAGACCATGGTGTTCGTAACTCAGTGCAACACTGAAGCCATGGTGTTCGTAACTCAGTGCAACATTGAGACCATGGTGTTCGTAACTCAGTGCAACACTGAGGCCATGGTGTTCGTAACTCAGTGAAACATTGAGGCCATGGTGTTCGTAACTCAGTGCAACATTGAGGCCATGGTGTTCGTAACTCAGTGCAACATTGAGACCATGGTGTTCGTAACTCAGTGCAACATTGAGACCATGGTGTTCGTAACTCAGTGCAACATTGAGGCCATGGTGTTCGTAACTCAGTGCAACATTGAGACCATGGTGTTCGTAACTCAGTGCAACATTGAGACCATGGTGTTCGTAACTCAGTGCAACATTGAGGCCATGGTGTTCGTAACTCAGTGCAACATTGAGACCATGGTGGTCGTAACTCAGTGCAACATTGAGACCATGGTGTTCGTAACTCAGTGCAACATTGAGGCCATGGTGTTCGTAACTCAGTGCAACATTGAGACCATGGTGTTCGTAACTCAGTGCAACATTGAGACCATGGTGTTCGTAACTCAGTGCAACATTGAGACCATGGTGTTCGTAACTCAGTGCAACATTGAGGCCATGGTGTTCGTAACTCAGTGCAACATTGAGGCCATGGTGTTCGTAACTCAGTGCAACATTGAGACCATGGTGTTCGTAACTCAGTGCAACATTGAGACCATGGTGTTCGTAACTCAGTGCAACATTGAGACCATGGAGTTCGTAACTCAGTGCAACATTGAGACCATGGAGTTCGTAACTCAGTGCAACACTGAGGCCATGGTGTTCGTAACTCAGTGCAACATTGAGACCATGGTGTTCGTAACTCAGTGCAACATTGAGGCCATGGTGTTCGTAACTCAGTGCAACATTGAGACCATGGTGTTCGTAACTCAGTGCAACATTGAGACCATGGTGTTCGTAACTCAGTGCAACATTGAGGCCATGGTGTTCGTAACTCAGTGCAACACTGAGGCCATGGTGTTCGTAACTCAGTGCAACATTGAGACCATGGTGTTCGTAACTCAGTGCAACATTGAGACCATGGTGTTCGTAACTCAGTGCAACATTGAGACCATGGAGTTCGTAACTCAGTGCAACATTGAGACCATGGAGTTCGTAACTCAGTGCAACACTGAGGCCATGGTGTTCATAACTCAGTGCAACATTGAGACCATGGTGTTCGTAACTCAGTGCAACACTGAGGCCATGGTGTTCGTAACTCAGTGCAACATTGAGACCATGGTGTTCGTAACTCAGTGCAACATTGAGACCATGGTGTTCGTAACTCAGTGCAACATTGAGACCATGGAGTTCGTAACTCAGTGCAACATTGAGACCATGGAGTTCGTAACTCAGTGCAACATTGAGACCATGGAGTTCGTAACTCAATGCAACATTGAGACCATGGTGCTCCTAACTCAGGGTGTAATAGAGCACAAGGTATGATAAAAGTGTTATGAAGCACTATAAAACACCTCTGAAGTATGGCAACAGTGTCGGGAGTATGGCAACAGTGTCAGAGGTATGGCAACAGTGTCAGAGGTATGGCAACAGTGTCAGAGGTATGGCAACAGTGTCACGGGGTATGGCAACAGTGTCAGAGGTATGGCAACAGTGTCAGGGGGTATGGCAACAGTGTCAGAGGTATGGCAACAGTGTCAGAGGGTATGGCAACAGTGTCAGGGGGTATGGCAACAGTGTCAGAGGATATGGCAACAGCGTCAGGGGGTATGGCAACAGTGTCAGAGGGTATGGCAACAGTGTCAGGGGGTATGGCAACAGTGTCAGAGGGTATGGCAACAGTGTCGGGAGTATGGCAACAGTGTCAGAGGTATGGCAACAGTGTCATAGACACAACACGGAATGGTAACATTTGGCATGAAATATTTATTTCAGAAAGGGGACCCACCGTGCAAATTGCCATGGTCGTGCCCTTGGCGGCCATGTTGGGGAGAGAGAGGGGAAGGCCGCCCCCTGGAAGGTGGTGAGGGGAAGGGAAGGGAAGGGGACGGGAAGAGGGGAAACACGAGGGTTTAAGGGAAGGAAGAATGCAAGCAATAGAAGAGTAATGGGAAAGTTATGACAGTTAATGGTCCTTACGGGCAGATTATGGGTTCTAAACCTAACAGTTCAACTTATCACTCAAAAGTGTCTGCATCTAAAATTTTAATATAGTTATTTTGTAAGGTTAGTTATGTGTTCTATAATATGGGAGTGAAAGGAGGGAGAATACAGAGTGAAACAAGCTGTTGTAGGGTACTGGTGGCAGGGTACTGGTGGCAGGGTACCGGTGGCAGGGTACTGGTGGCAGGGTACTGGTAGCAGGGTACTGATGGCAGGGTACTGGTGGCAGGGTACTGGTGGCAGGGGTACTGGTGGCAGGGGTACTGGTGGCAGGGGTACTGGTGGCAGGGTACTAGTGGCAAGGGTACTGGTAGCAGGGTACTGGTGGCAGGGTACTGGTGGCAGGGGTACTGATAGCAGGGTACTGGTGGCAGGGTACTGGTGGCAGGGGTACTGGTGGCAGGGTACTGGTGGCAGGGGTACTGGTGGCAGGGTACTGGTGGCAGGGTACTGGTGGCAGGGTACTGGTGGCAGGGTACTGGTAGCAGGGTACTGGTGGCAGGGTACTGGTGGCAGGGGTACTGGTGGCAGGAGTATCACTGTCCACTGCTGAGGAAACAATATAGCTAAAAAACTAATTTAAATATTCCTTTGCCTAGTATAGCGTATATATATATATATATATATATATATATATATATATATATATATATATATATATATATATATATATATATATATATATATATATATTGGTGTATACTGGCAGCCGGTTTTCTTTCAAACATGTTTCATTGAATATGACCGCATATTCTGTATTTATTATTTTCTGGTTTAGGGCTTCTATCCCTCTAACTATTTTCTTAGCATCAGGGCTTAATTGAAATAGGAGTTCTCCAAAACTCATTTTCGTACTTTTAAGGTGAAGAAAAGAAGTGATTTACAATAGAGTGTATTACACTTATTTGTATAATTTGCACGACGTTTCGAACCTCCATGGTTCATTCTCAAGTGAACAGATCTTACAATACTAGTTGATTTTATACCCGCATTAGGTCAGGTGATAATACAATGAAGGTGAAAACATGGGGGGATACATAAGGGATAAACATAGGGGCTGCAGAAGGCTTATTGGCCCATACGAGGCATCTCCTATCTAAACACAAAGATTAATCCAGTGTAATTGGCCTGTTATGTTGGACATTGTTTTCTGTGTTGGCATCGATATGTTCTTGTCTTGTCCTTACTCTCGCCCTGATGCTAAGAAAATAGTTAGAGGGATAGAAGCCCTAAACCAGAAAATAATAAATACAGAATATGCGGTCATATTCAATGAAAATATATATATATATATATATATATATATATATATATATATATATATATATATATATATATATATGTATATATATATATATATATATATATATATATATATATATATATATATATATATATATATATATATATGTATATATATATATATATATATATATATATATATATATATATATATATATATATATATATATATATACTATATGAGGCCTATGATATCGTGTATTTTACTAGAGACTAAGTTAGGTTAGGTTAGGTTAGGTTAGGTTAGGTTAGGTTAGGTTAGATTAGTTCCTAGATTTATGTTGCGATTAAAAACCTTTCCTGTTTAGCCCAAATATAATGATACAAGTCAACTCTCTGGTGGTCCATCACTACATATTGGTCATTTCGGACGAAAATGCCAACTATATGAGTATTTTCGTTTGGAAGAACAGGTCTGTAACGTGGTTGTTATCTTTGTAGTGATATTATGACCTGAAGTACGTTGGGTGACCTGGAACGATGGGGTCAAGGTGTGACCTGGGGTCAGGGGGTCAAACACTTTTACTTAGGGTGTCTGAAAGCCAAACACAAGAAATCAACAATGATGGCACTCCTGGTGCCTGTAAATCCCCCCCGCCCACCACCACCACCACTTTTATGTGGCATTCTAACACTTACAATATCCACCTTAACACTTATAAGTCAATCTCCTAACTCTTATTGGCCAATCCTAACTCTTGGTAAGCAGCCCTAATCCCCCTACTGAATATTCCTAACTATTATTAGGTTCTGGGTACTCCCTATAAGGCATCCCTCACTCAACTCTATAGTGCACCCTCTCCCTTATAAAGCACCCCTCTCCCCATATACGTCCTTAACAAGGACATTCTCCATGCAAATTGGCCACTACTGCCCAATTAGTGGGGCCACTGTCTACTCCTGCCCGGCACTTGAGCCGAGTGGAGAGCGGTGGTGGGGTTTGGCGTGGCTTGGGGTCATGGTGGGGGAGGTGGGGTCATGGTGGGGGAAGCTGGGGTCATGGTGGGGGAAGCTGGGGTCATGGTGGGGGAAGGTGGGGTCATGGTGGGGGGAGCTGGGGGTGGTGAGGGTGGGGACGTGGGCTGGGAGTATTGTGAACCATGTCACGTGATTGTAAGGGTAGTTTGTGTGTGTGTGGGGGGGGGGCAGAGGGGTTTGTTTGTGGTGGAGGCAGTGCTAGATGATGGCTAGCGGTGCGTGTGGTTGTTGATTGTCATGGTTAGTGGACAAATTGATGGTTGATTGGCACGGTTACTTGTGCTATAGATGGTTGGTTGTGGTGGTGTGCATGAACGTATGTATGTAAATATAAGTTCGTGTGCGTTATGTGAAAACGCTCACGATCAAGCGGGATTCGAGCCCGAGTCTTTGTAAATACAAGGCGCACACACTACCACGCGAGACAGGTTGAGTTGCAAAAGTTACAAGAACGACTGGTAAGCAGCCAAGACAACAGCACCACTGGTATGGTGTCTAGACAATGGAACCATTGGTATTGCGGCAAGACAAGGGGCGCCTCTTGTACGTTCCCCACGCAAATTGATTGCTTTCGAGCACTTCTCGAGCAGTGCCTCGCTCATTTCCCGTGTGCCAAGAGCCCTTTGAAGTATTCATGCTGTGAACACAACAAATCACTTCCGGAAACACCTAACCTAACTTGCTCTAACCTCACCTCACCTCACCTAACCTAACCTTGTTTCTATATTCCAAGTGCAGTTGTAAATCCTTTACCATGTACTGTAAAACTAGTATTGGCCAACAACACCAAAATAAGGGAACTAACTTTACCTAACCTAACCTAACCTAACCTAACCTAACCTAACCTAACCTAACCTAAGTTGGCTGCAGCTTGCTCGAATATTGCCTGATTGTGTTGTTGTCGTGTTCGGTACGTTAATGAAGCGTTACTGAAAATATATGCAAATGAGAACAAGATGAGATCAATGATGCAATACTGGGAAGTAACTAACTTTAATAATTGGTTGTAACTTGCCTCAAGTTAGGAACCTAGCTCCCCCCCCCCCTCAATACTGCTGACCTCACTCTTTAATACATCACGTTCAACAACTAGACTAGTGTTAACTAGTGTATGTCCTGGTACTGAAACTGTTATATGTAGCAATGTTCTGGTCCTGGTAAAATGTATGATACAACTCAGATGATTACGTTAATGGCATACAAATCATTTGAAGGTTGAGAGCCGGGGCCAACGAGCTGAAGCTCAACCCTAGCAAACACAGCTGGGTGAGTGCCAGTGTGTTAGTAGTCCACACACACGCACGCACACCCTCTCACTCACTCACTCTCTCACTCACTCACTCACTCACACACTATAGAGCCCAGTAGGCTCAGGAATCTGTACACCAGTTGATTGACAGTTGAGAGGCGGGACCAAAGAGCCAAAGCTCAACCCCCGCAAGTAACAAATAGGTGAGTACAAATAGGTGAGTACTGTTACGAACTCGGATTCAGCGTCCGTGCCTGGAGCAGTGACAAACACGCCATCTGTGGGTCAGCTCCCGAAACCCCCGCCAAACGAACGACGACACCTAGTGAGGACAGCGTGTACTGGCCTCGAGGACCAGTTTCCAGTCTGGTTCAGCGCTCAACACCGCCGCTCCTGACCTCTGGTGAGGTGGTGCTCCGACGACAGCGCCATCTAGGGAGTGGATATGTCGGGCGTTTGTATCTGAGCCTGTGAGTGTGGTGTATTAGTGTCCCGGTTATTAATGACGTGTCTGCTTACAGAGCCGACCTGGGACCACTGAGTTGATGGTGGAGTCAGTCTACCCGAGGCAGCCAGTCTCCATACAGTGAAGTTTGCTGCAGCTGTCGTGACGTCGTCCCCCCGGAAGAACACTGTGGTGTGTTAAGCCTGCCAGTGGAGTGGCAGTGGAAGGATTTACCCGGGACCGACGGTTGGAGACGATAATCCACTGGGGTATTGAGGACAGGAGGGTGATTGGTGATATCACACGAGACTCCTGTCTAGGGCGTACCCCTTTTATCGTTCGTGGAGTGGCCGTACCAGCCTTGGTGGCTCAGTACCTGCCAGCAGACCTGCTGGACGTGTGGTTGACGGCCTCCACGACGGTGCCCCCAGTGGACCTGTGTTGTGGCTGACCTGTGGCCAGGGTAGACTCGGCGTTCTCAGAGGACACGTCTTGAGGCCACGAAGTAAGCACCGCGGACTCAGCACCTAGTTTCGAGGATCCATAGTCTCCAGCAGAAGACTACAGTGTTGATCCCCTTGTAAAGTGTTAATACCCCTCCCCCTTGTGTACTCTATTATTTTATATATTTAAATGGTGATGGTTATATTATATTATATTAAGTTCTTACCTTTCTTTCCCTACTCCCTTTAAGTTACTTGCGTCCCGGATCGCATCCCTTGATAGCCTCTACTGGCTTGGGGCCGGATACTTATATCTTCCTCTAACAACATCAGAGTGAGAACCCCGTTGCGTCCCGAGAGGGCCGTAACATAATTGGCATCCCCAGCGGGATTCGACCCCTTGTTAAGTATGTTTGACAGGGGTGGTGAAGTGGCGTAATCCCTGTATATAATTCCCCCTGTGTGACGATTGTGACGTTATACGTCCTGTGCGGTGCTCAGAGTGACTAAGCGCGATATTGTGCAGTGCGGTGCTCGCTGTGATTAAGCGATTAAGTGCAATATTGCCTAGTGCGGTGCTCAGTGATTTAGTGTAATATTATAGAGCGAAGTGTTCGCTTGGACTCAGTGCAATATTGTAGAGCGAAGTGTTCGCTTGGACTCAGTGCAATATTGGGTAGTGCGGTGCCCGAAGTGATTACGTGCAATATTGGCAAGTGCAGTGTTTGGTGCGATAAAGTGCAATATTGACGTAGAACAGTGCTCGGTGTGTTAAGTGCTCGTTAAGTGTTCCACCTGTGACAATGGCAGACAAAGCTACCATTGACGATCTGGACGAGGTTCAGGCTTTTCTGAACAGAGAAGATTGTCTTGCCAGATTAAAATATCTGAGTAAACCAGAGCTTGTACTAGTGAGCGCCTACCTGGAGATCAAGATCCGTGCCAGTGATTCCCGTGTGGAGATCTTGTCCAAGGTTCACCGGCACCTGAAGGCAGAAGAGAAACAGGGAAGCGAGACTCCTAGTACAAGGGAAGGTGAGGAAATAGCTTTCACGGAAAAGGAAGATAAGGGCAGTGACATTGACAGTGATGCAGGTGAGCTTAATATCAGCTTCCTAACTGTCAAGATGCGTGCCTTGGAAATCAATCGAGAAATAGAATGGAAGAAATTAGAAATGGAACGAGAGAGACAAGATAAAGAAATGGAGATGAAAGAAAAAGAATTGGCGATGAGGCATTTAGAATTAGAAAGAGAAGAGAAACGAGAGAGAGAAGAGAGAGAAAGAGAAGAAAGAAGAGAAGAACGAGAAAGAGAAGAGAAACGAGAAAGAGAAGAACGAGAAAGAGAAGAGAGACGAGAGAGAGAAGAACGAGAAAGAGAAGAGAGACGAGAGAGAGAAGAACGAGAACGAGAGAGAGAAGAACGAGAACGAGAGAGAGAAGAACGAGAGCGAGAAAGAGAGGAACGAGACAGACAAGAACAACGAGACAAAGAGGAAAGAGAGAGACGACATGAACTAGAAGTTTTGCGATTAGGCGGTGGTCGGAGACAAACAACGGACACCAGTAGCTTCGATCCGGTACGCAACATCAAAATGGTCCCCAAATTCCATGAGAAGGAAGTGTCAAAATTCTTTGCAGCCTTCGAGAAAGTCGCTGCCTCTTTGGAGTGGCCAAGGGAGAATTGGGCCATCATGATACAGTCAGTCTTGACTGGGAAGGCCCAAATCGCCTACTCTACGTTATCCCTTGACGACTCCAGCGATTATGACAAGGTGAAGAAAGTTGTGCTCATGGCTTACCAATTGGTACCTGAGGCTTATAGGCAAAAGTTCAGAAACCTGAAGAAGACCTCAGAGCACACTTTTACCGAATTCGCCACGATCAAGGAGCGACTTTTCCAGGAATGGTGTGCCTCTCGGAAGGTGGAGACCAGGGAAGACCTCGAACAGCTGATTCTGCTCGAAGACTTCAAGGATTGTTTGTCTGGAGACCTCAAGACATACTTAGAAGAGCAGCAGGTAGAGACCTTGAGTGCAGCAGCCACCATGGCTGAAGAGTACATCCTGACTCATAGGCCGTCTGCTAAGTACGTCCCAAGGAATTACCAGCGCCGGTTCGACAGACCTCATGATGAAGAAGAAAGACCCGTCCCACAAAGTGCTAAGAAGACGCCCCCAAGTAGCCCCCGAAGAACAAGTCCTAGCAGTCCGAAGCACCGGAGCCCGAGGAGGAATATGGTGTGCTGGACTTGTGGGCAGAAAGGGCATATAGCTGCTAGGTGCCGAGGCAGAAGAGGTGGCAGCGCACGTAGGGAGGTGATGATGATGAGCTGTGTTACACCACCAGTAAGAAACCAGTCTACGACGACGCAGGAAGGACCAAGTTTGCTGGCCCCTCACACTTCATCCGGGTATGTAACGAGTGATCATACTGGTAGATCAATTGTAGTGCTCAGAGATAGTGGAGCAGCCCAGTCCCTGATCGTGAAGAGCTCGTTACCCGAGGGAGTAAGTGTGGGTGGGAGACCAGAGGTGATCCTGGTTGGGTTTCCTAGGACGCAGTACATCGCCCCCCTAGTGCCAGTACATCTTGATTCGCCTTATTTCAGCGGCACATGTGAGTTGGCAGTAGTCGATACCCTCCCTGTGGCTGGGATTGACGTGGTACTAGCCAACGACTTGGTGACAGATTGGAGCACCAATCGTCCCAAGGTTGCGGACGAGTCTACCGGAACAGCACGGTCTGAGGTAACAGGCAATGGTAATGCCCAGGTAAAGACAGACCCGGATTTGAACATGTCTAATTTGTCCTCTCACCCACAGATCGACAGTTATTTAGCAGTGTCTCCTGATTCTCTCGACAAGGAACATGAGGTTACGATGGCAGAAGTACCTGAGCTAGAAAAGAGGCCTTGTGTGCAGACACCCACGGATACCAACGAGTCTGGAGCGAAGGCTGAGGTGTGCTTGCGGTATGGCAAGTTACAGCGTGTAGTGGACCAGCCAGAGATTCCCCAGACGTCGGGGGTATGTGAGGCATGTTCTAAAGGTCTAGTGCCCTCTTTGGTCCAAGCCAGGCTAGTGGATGGTGCCGGCTATGGACATGACAAGCTCAGGAAACTTATCCCTCGACTTACCAAATGTTTCCTATCGGTATTTTGTTTTGTTCTCCTATGTGCTCTCTGTGTTCTCAGTAAGGATCAGTGGACGACCCGAAGGATGATGGCTCCCGTGAACATCGAGAAGAGGTCCCAGGGATTGGAGATTTGTACTGCAGGTGTTGCAGTTGAAGAAGGGACCTGGAAGGTAATGGTTGATACAGGAGGTACGACATGTGATAAATTGAGTGACTGTTTCCGACAGGTTGACACCCCTCGCGTGATAGCTGAGCCTCAATGCAGCGTTATGCGGAACGTTGGTCGACCTGACGGTGGCAGAGTGAATGCCATCTGCGACGTACAAGCAGCCCTGTTGGGACTAGGTGTGAACCTAGTAGGGTATGCTGTAAGTATTGACTTACCCACTGTCGCGATCACTCTGAATTATCAGACCCCTGTATTCCAGGTTCCTGTCTCCCTGAAGGACCATCGGACCGGCACCAGAAATGCCGTCTGTGGTCAGCCATCATCGGTGCCACGACATAAGGAAGTGTCGAGTCACCCCAAATCGTGTCGAAACCAATCCTTACTCGAGAGGTGTGAGATGATGTCCCTGCTTGACATCGCAGTGGAGACGTGGAAGATTACGTCAGGCAGATCATTGCCTTCCATTTTCAAGCTCTCTTTGTGCCAGAGTTTCTCGGTAGAAAAGTTCCGTGGACAAGACAGCCTCATCTCTCCAGTTCATAGTATAAGTAAGTCCATTTGGAGTTGTGTCGCCCTGCTAATTTGGTTTGTGTTTTTATAGAACCCCAAACCAAATTCTTTTTGGTGGGGAGGTGTTACGAACTCGGATTCAGCGTCCGTGCCTGGAGCAGTGACAAACACGCCATCTGTGGGTCAGCTCCCGAAACCCCCGCCAAACGAACGACGACACCTAGTGAGGACAGCGTGTACTGGCCTCGAGGACCAGTTTCCAGTCTGGTTCAGCGCTCAACACCGCCGCTCCTGACCTCTGGTGAGGTGGTGCTCCGACGACAGCGCCATCTAGGGAGTGGATATGTCGGGCGTTTGTATCTGAGCCTGTGAGTGTGGTGTATTAGTGTCCCGGTTATTAATGACGTGTCTGCTTACAGAGCCGACCTGGGACCACTGAGTTGATGGTGGAGTCAGTCTACCCGAGGCAGCCAGTCTCCATACAGTGAAGTTTGCTGCAGCTGTCGTGACGTCGTCCCCCCGGAAGAACACTGTGGTGTGTTAAGCCTGCCAGTGGAGTGGCAGTGGAAGGATTTACCCGGGACCGACGGTTGGAGACGATAATCCACTGGGGTATTGAGGACAGGAGGGTGATTGGTGATATCACACGAGACTCCTGTCTAGGGCGTACCCCTTTTATCGTTCGTGGAGTGGCCGTACCAGCCTTGGTGGCTCAGTACCTGCCAGCAGACCTGCTGGACGTGTGGTTGACGGCCTCCACGACGGTGCCCCCAGTGGACCTGTGTTGTGGCTGACCTGTGGCCAGGGTAGACTCGGCGTTCTCAGAGGACACGTCTTGAGGCCACGAAGTAAGCACCGCGGACTCAGCACCTAGTTTCGAGGATCCATAGTCTCCAGCAGAAGACTACAGTGTTGATCCCCTTGTAAAGTGTTAATACCCCTCCCCCTTGTGTACTCTATTATTTTATATATTTAAATGGTGATGGTTATATTATATTATATTAAGTTCTTACCTTTCTTTCCCTACTCCCTTTAAGTTACTTGCGTCCCGGATCGCATCCCTTGATAGCCTCTACTGGCTTGGGGCCGGATACTTATATCTTCCTCTAACAACATCAGAGTGAGAACCCCGTTGCGTCCCGAGAGGGCCGTAACAAGTACACACACACACACACACACACACACACACACACACACACACACACACACACACACACACACACACACACACACACACACACAACTCGCGATACAGTAGGCACTACAGGCAGAGTGCCACAAAGTTACGCATCTAGAGTGGCACTTAAAGCCACACACACACGTGTAGGACCTCTGCGAGTCCCCTACGACCAAACAGAATTTACAAATGCGGCTCTGCAGTGCCAAAACGACTTCCGCTGCAGGCACTGTCTCATAATTACCCGGCAACCACAGCTGGGTTATGATAATCTGAGATTATAGGTGACTATGAATAACAATTATCTTTCTACAATATAACCTAAATTCTCAACCACAGTTTAGTGCCCGATAACTTGGGACATGAAGAGAGGCTTATCACGTTTATCTGGGCTATATAATTGCTATAATTTGGGAGTTTTAAATCTAGTCAAATGTAACATTTGCTTAAATATAAGTAACTTGACTGAAACAAATAACTCACATGTACGAAATTAAGTGACGATGTTTCGTACCGTTATCAGATCGTAACTCTTATTATATGACGTAATAAGGGTTGAGAATGGACTGAAACGCTTGTCGGTTTCGTATTGGTACGTTGGCTGATTAACTGTGATATCAGTGTCCTGTACGATAATATCGACACGTGTGTCGTGCAGGTAAAGGTTTGCAAATGTTGCACATGTTGAAAGATGTGCAATAATTCTGGTTAGCATTAAAGATATGCAAACTAAAAGTTGAAGGGACGACGACGTTTCGGTCCGTCCTGGACCATTCTCAAGTCAATTGTGGTTATTAACTTGACTTGAGACTTGAGAATGGTCCAGGACGGACCGAAACGTCGTCGTCCCTTCAACTTTTAGTGTGTGGTCTGGTCAACATACTTCAGCCACGTTATTGTGACTCATCGTCTGCACTAAGATATGCAAGATTGATCTCAGGGCGCGAAATGAACCAATCTGATACCCAAATATAGGTTAAGATTGCAGCGTAGGCGGCAAAGTGTTGCAGTTGCACACTCAACACACACACACACACAACTGGAAATTAGGGACGTGGAGAAGTGGAAATTACAGATTTCGGTCCGTCCTGGACTCCTTATCTGTTGGCGCCTACCTTCAAGTTCAAGTTCAAGTATGTTTATTGAGACAAGAAAGAAATACATCTCAAAGGGATAGAGTAGCTTAGGCTATTTCTACCCCCCTGCTCCCTCCTCCCGGCTCCTACCTTAACTCAGTGAACAGTTACATAGTCTAACTTCTTAACAAATGTGATTTGGCAGTTTTATACTTCAATATTCTGTCTTTATTTTCTTTGCCTTTTGTTGCCTTCTCTTTTGTCTCTGTTTATCCTCTTTCTCTTCGCTTTTAGGCCTTCTATTGTTCTTTATTCATATTAACTCCAATGATTAATATTGGAGTCCTGGACCATTCTCAAGTCGATTATGAATGTCGACTTGAGAGTGATCCAGGACAGACCGAAACGTCGTCGTCCCTTCACTTTCTAGTGTGTGGTTTGGTCAACATACTTCAGCCACGTTATTGTGCCTCACAGGAACGTGATGTACCTATACAATGGGACCGATCAAGCGTCCCGGAGGTCCCCCAAACACACGCATCAGTTCGATCCACGTGGAAGAGTCTCAATATTTTCTCCCATTATACGACTCTTAAGTTCGATTTCCTTAGAACTGTCCAATCAATTTTCCATGGCGTCAAGCAAGCTCTTGCTGGGTAAGACAAGTGGAACTCATTTCTGTGTGTAACACTCAAGGTGTTGTTTTTCTATTATTAAGTGGTAGGCAGGAAAATGGGGTTAGAATAGGTGTATGTGTGCTTGGAAGACAAGGTAAGTGTTTCTGGAAGACAAGGCAGGTGTGTTTCTGGAAGACAAGGCAGGTGTGTTTCTGGAAGACAAGGTAAGTGTTTCTGGAAGACAAGGCAGGTGTGTTTCTGGAAGACAAGGCAGGTGTGTTTCTGGAAGACAAGGCAGGTGTGTTTCTGGAAGACAAGGCAGGTGTGTTTCTGGAAGACAAGGTAAGTGTTTCTGGAAGACAAGGTAAGTGTTTCTGGAAGACAAGGTAAGTGTTTCTGGAAGACAAGGCAGGTGTGTTTCTGGAAGACAAGGCAGGTGTGTTTCTGGAAGACAAGGCAGGTGTGTTTCTGGAAGACAAGGCAGGTGTGTTTCTGGAAGACAAGGCAGGTGTGTTTCTGGAAAATAGTGTTTGCACGAATGCAGGAAGAAACATTTCAAATCTATATGTTTATGGGAAAATATCCCGCTTTTTTTCGTATATCTTTCAAAATTGAGTTATTTGTTGTTATTGGGGGTCGGGCGTGGCCCGAGGACATTGTGGGCGTGGCCGAGGACATTGTGGGCGTGGCCGAGGACATTGTGGGCGTGGCCGAGAACATTGAGGGCGAAGACACAGAGAGTGTGGCTGTGGCCATTCTGAGTTTGGGGGACGCGGTAACTCACTTAAACACCTGGGAGAGAGGAAGAGGGAAGGAGAATGAAGAGGGAACGAGGGATAAAGATAGATAGATAGACAGAGGGAGGGAGGGAGAGGGGAACAGGTTAAAAAATATGGAAGGGCGATGGAAAAGGTCTAGAAAATAGAGACAGGGGGCAGAGACTGAGAGAGAGAGGGAGAGAGAGAGAGAGAGAGAGAGAGAGAGAGAGAGAGAGAGAGAGAGAGAGAGAGAGAGAGAGAGAGAGAGAGAGAGAGACACTGAGAAACAAAGTGTGTTCCCCACTTTGCAGAAAGTTAATGTCCCCATCAATGTATCACTGGGGTTAGCAGTAGTCAACCAGCGGATCACTAACTAAGCAGGAAATAACAGTTACTGCTGGCACAGAATAGGTCACTCATGTATGATCCAAGTAAAAAAGGGAGAGGACACATGACTGATAGAGAGTGACAAGTAGAGTACACATAACTGGCTGAGAGTGACACATGATTGACAGAAGACACATGCCTGGCTGAGAGTGACAAGGAGAGGGCACATAACTACCTGAGAGTAACTGAAAGAGTGCCTAAGAAGATTCTGATGGAAATTAAAATTGAAGTCAAAGAACCAATGCTCAAGGCCCCAAACAGCACAACGAAAGTCATAGATGGAAACTAGACACATTACTTACACAGATGCTAGACAATATTTCTGGCATTTATAAAGCTCTAAAGTCTAGAATGCGTTAGACGTACCAGTGACTAAAGTTAATCAAATACAATATTTTGTATGTTAATATCAAAGAAATACTACTCCTGCTTCCAATGATGGTGTATATTCAATTTCCCGTTCCTCTCATCTCTAGTGGTGAAACTGGCCGTCATCTTAATGATAGACTAAAATAACACAAAAGAAATTGGTAAGTTTGCAGATACGATCAATGCCTTCATGTTACATTACTCTATAATCATCTTATTGGTGTGTCTTCTTCCAAAATAATCTGTCTCTGCCTCTACTCTTCACAGACGTAGTCTTGTCGAAGAGGCTCTCATATGACCAACGTGGACCCGAGTCCTGGCGGTGTTGCTGTTGACTCTTGCTCTTTCACAGTACAAAGTTAAATTTTCTTAACCTTAGTAACAAACGTGTGATTTAATTTTGCTTTTGTCCCTATATTGCCTCTCTTTTTTTCCCCTTGTTTTCTTTTTCTCTTCTACTACTCTCGAGAGTAGTAGAAGTTGCTATTTTTCGCCTGTCTCCATTTTCACCTCATTTTCTTTACTTCTGCAGTTTTTTTTTTGTATTTCTATTAACTCCTTAAACTTTCTCGCCTTTCACCTCACTGTCTCACAAGTCAAGCCTGGCTTCGGGCCGGGCTTGGAGAGTGTTTCTCCCAGAACCCCATCAAGCAAGTACCTTAAATAGTGACTTTCTCCACCACTCTTTCCTACTCGACTTAATAATGGTTCAGGACTTAATAACGATCCAGGATTGACCGAAACGTCACTCCCTTTATTTTCAGTAATGAAATCATTAATATCCAACTTACCCTAGTTACAAGAGCCTTTTCCCCCACTTGCCATCACAGCGAATCAGCTGGGGAAAGGGGAGGGTGTATATACCCTCTGGGAGAGTGTTTTTATATACTCATGGCCCCGGGAAAACACTTAGGGGCCTATCCGGGGAAACTTTTACACCCAGGGCAATAACCGGTGATGACCCCAGTGTTGAGAGGGAGGAAGATGTGGTCAAAAAAACATGTTGGATAGCCTGTTGCGAGGACACTTGCCCCAATTTGTGTTGATACATGTAAACAGTGAAACAAAGCACCGAAGATGGTGTTTCTTAATGACGGTCATCACAGCTGGGTGAGGGCCGTCGAGGGCGAAGGACTAGTCTGTGTTTATCGTGGTGAATGTTGGGACTAACGGCTGAATAAGAGGGTGGGCAAATGATTTGTTTATGCTCTGTATTACGAGGTCGAGGGGGCGCGCTAATGTGATTTCTAAATTCCGGGGTGTCTAGCCTGCATACTCTGGCAGGTGGTGTTTCTACATTGTATTGGAAATATCCTCAGGGAAGAGGAGGGCTTGTGTGAGGTGTGTAAAGATGAATGTGTCAGGGGTTGACCTAGTTCCAGGGGTCAGGGGTGAAGTAGAGAGTATCAGGGGTTGACCTAGTTCCAGGGGTCAGAGGTGAAGTAGAGAGTATCAGGGGTTGACCTAGTTCCAGGGGTCAGGGGTGAAGTAGAGAGTATCAGGGGTTGACCTAGTTCCAGGGGTCAGAGGTGAAGTAGAGAGTATCAGGGGTTGACCTAGTTCCAGGGGTCAGGGGTGAAGTAGAGAGTATCAGGGGTTGACCTAGTTCTAGGGGTCAGAGGTGAAGTAGAGAGTATCAGGGGTTGACCTAGTTCCAGGGGTCAGAGGTGAAGTAGAGAGTATCAGGGGTTGACCTAGTTCCAGGGGGTCAGGGGTGAAGTAGAGAGTATCAGGGGTTGACCTAGTTCCAGGGGTCAGAGGTGAAGTAGAGAGTATCAGGGGTTGACCTAGTTCTAGGGGTCAGGGGTGAAGTAGAGAGTACCAGGGGTTGACCTAGTTCTAGGGGTCAGGGGTGAAGTAGAGAGTACCAGGGGGTTGACCTAGTTCTAGGAGTCAAGGGTGAAGTAGAGAGAGAAAGTTTCAGGGCCTGACCCAGTTATAGGATCAGAGAAACAGCATGGAGAGAGTAGGCCGATAAACTACGTTATCAGGAGAGTGACAGTCACTATCGCACTCTTACATTTTCCCTTGAGAACGTTTCATATAGTGTCACCATCCGTATCATTGTCGAGGATGATAATGATCATCTCAGTGAAGGTGTTTTATCTCCATAAAACTCACAGCACATCTTAAACCTAACACATTGTATGACCTCTGACCTATACACTCTCCTAGTGTCCCTCGCTCTTTGTAGCTCTTAATTCCTTAATTAAATCAAGCTCACAAGCTTCTGGTTACTCTCGATCAAGCGAGCATGGTGTCAAGGCTGAGGGGACGAGGCATTACTCCCGGCGCTCTTCTCACACTAATCTTCCTTTATCATTGTCAAAGCAGTCATGGGAACGTGTTGGATACTCCATTGAGTTTAGTACCAAACCAGTAAAAATTGACCAGACCACACACTAGAAGGTGAAGGGACGACGACGTTTCGATCCGTCCTGGACCATTCTCAAGTCGATTGTGTGAATGGTCCAGGACGGACCGAAACGTCGTCGTCCCTCCACCTTCTAGTGTGTGGTCTGGTCAACTTACTTTAGCCACGTTATTGTGACTCCTCGCCTGCAGTAAAAATTGTTGCGTAATTATTATTATTAGTACTAGTTGTAGTAAGTGGTTGATACAACATTGTTTCAATATTCTTTCTATACAGATAAATTTTCACACACAGAGATCACACTAACGTGATGCATCAAATGAACAAATCCACAACTTCGGTTTCAACTCCTTTTACCCTGTCGTAGCTCAGTCGATTAAGGCAGTGTCTGGGATGCTCCCGGACGCAGGTTCGAATCCTCGTCACGGCCCTTGTGGCTTTGTTCAGATAAATTTTCATACAACTCTTTTCAGACCAGTTTCATGTGTCTTCGTGCATCTTGTCTCCTGGTGGTGTGATTCAGAGGGAGTAGGAGTAGGGAGAGTGCCTTCTGATTTTCCATCCTGGTCTCCAAATTTTATCCATAATATTTTCTGCAATGGATGTTTAGTTCAAATATTCCTGGTTGTTGACAAGTAATTAAAATCCTGTCGAAATCAGGCACCTGTTACATGAGGAGTGTGTTCAACACCTGTTTGAGCCAAGCTATACAGCTCCCGACATCTGTTGACGTATAATGCAGAAGTTTACAGTAGAGTACTTCAGTACTTCAGTAAATTACAGTACTTCTGTAATTTCATGAAAGCATTTGCCTTTGAAGGTAAAAACTTTAAAGCGATTTATTTTATATTTATCATACTCAGTGTATATCATAGAAGGCTGGTTACATTATACAATATATGATTATAAATATAATGATCGGTTAGAGTCAATTATTATGAATGTGCTAAACCTGTGTTATGTTAAGCTGGCGTGTTTATCAGGAACCAAGATAAACAAGGATTCAAAACTCTATATAGAGCCAATATCTGGCCAGTGGTAGAATAACCAATGGAGCCCAACCGCTTAAATCAAAATAAACAGTAGTTTGCTAGAAAATTTGTCCCACAATACGAAGAACTGGGCAACGGGAATTGAAGGGACATGATCCAAACATACAAAATACTCAGAATTGTTGATAAAATAGAAACTCGATGTTTAAGGTGAGCAATAAAGTCATCTTGAGTTTACCGGATATTTACCTGAAGTTGGTTTCGAGAAATCGTCTACTTCCCAAAACCGGACTTGGACAAGACTTTACTTGTGATAGGAAAATAGATGTGACCCAGTGACCCTCCCTCCCCCCGGGGCTGACCGCGGGACGACCCCCTGCAACACTATTAGGTAAGAAGCAATAGGTAAGGTGACACATATACACCCCCATGTGCGCCTTGCAAGACGCAACTATTGCAACTGTGTCCTCTGCAACTATCAATATATTGCACCATTATCAGCTGTAATAATATTACTCAACGCTGTTGTGACTCTTGGCGCCGACATTAATAAAGGTATAACTTTGGCGAGGAGTATTGCTCTTACTGTGGGACGGAGGAGTTGGTGGAGGGTTGTGGAGGTGGAGGGTTGTGGAGGTGGAGGGTTGTGGAGGCAGGGTGGAGGGTTGTGGAAGCAGGGTGGAGGGTTGTGGAGGTGGAGGGTTGTGCAGGCAGGGTGGAGGGTTGTGGAGGTGGAGGGTTGTGGAGGTGGAGGGTTGTGGAGGCAGGGTGGAGGGTTGTGGAGGCAGGGTGGAGGGTTGTGGAGGCAGGGTGGAGGGTTGTGGAGGCAGGGTGGAGGGTTGTGGAGGCAGGGTGGAGGGTTCTGGAGGTGGAGGGTTGTGGAGGCAGGGTGGAGGGTTCTGGAGGTGGAGGGTTGTGGAGGCAGGGTGGAGGGTTGTGGAGGCAGGGTGGAGGGTTGTGGAGGCAGGGTGGAGGGATGTGGCGGCAGGGTGGAGGATTGTGGAGGCAGGGTAGAGGGTTGTGGAGGCAGGGTGGAGGGTTGTGGAGGCAGGGTGGAGGGTTGTGAAGCTGGAGGGTTGTGGAGGCAGGGTGGAGGGATGTGGAGGCAGGGTGGAGGGTTGTGGAGGCAGGGTGGAGGGTTGTGGAGGCAGGGTGGAGGGTTGTGGCGGCAAGGTGGAGGATTGTGGAGGCAGGGTGGAGGGTTGTGGAGGCAGCGTGGAGGGTTGTGGAGGCAGGGTAGAGGGTTGTGGAGGCAGGGTGGAGGGTTGTGGAGGCAGGTGGAGGGTTGTGGAAGCAGGGTGGAGGGTTCTGGAGGTG
This sequence comes from Procambarus clarkii, assembly GCF_040958095.1. NCBI lineage: Eukaryota > Metazoa > Arthropoda > Malacostraca > Decapoda > Cambaridae > Procambarus > Procambarus clarkii. The sequence continues at coordinate 725,412 of NC_091191.1, forward strand.
GAGGGTTGTGGAGGCAGGGTGGAGGGTTGTGGAGGCAGGGTGGAGGGTTGTGGAGGCAGGGTGGAGGGATGTGGCGGCAGGGTGGAGGATTGTGGAGGCAGGGTAGAGGGTTGTGGAGGCAGGGTGGAGGGTTGTGGAGGCAGGGTGGAGGGTTGTGAAGCTGGAGGGTTGTGGAGGCAGGGTGGAGGGATGTGGAGGCAGGGTGGAGGGTTGTGGAGGCAGGGTGGAGGGTTGTGGAGGCAGGGTGGAGGGTTGTGGCGGCAAGGTGGAGGATTGTGGAGGCAGGGTGGAGGGTTGTGGAGGCAGCGTGGAGGGTTGTGGAGGCAGGGTAGAGGGTTGTGGAGGCAGGGTGGAGGGTTGTGGAGGCAGGTGGAGGGTTATGGAGGCAGGGTAAAGGGTTGTGGAGGCAGGTGGAGGGTTGTGGAGGCAGGGTGGAGGGTTGTGGAGGCAGGGTGGAGGGTTGTGGCGGCAGGGTGGAGGATTGTGGAGGCAGGGTGGAGGGTTGTGGAGGCAGCGTGGAGGGTTGTGGAGGCAGGGTAGAGGGTTGTGGAGGCAGGGTGGAGGGTTGTGGAGGCAGGTGGAGGGTTGTGGAGGCAGGTGGAGGGTTATGGAGGCAGGGTGGAGGGTTGTGGAGGCAGGTGGAGGGTTGTGGAGGCAGGGTGGAGGGTTGTGGAGGCAGGGTGGAGGGTTGTGGCGGCAGGTGGAGGGTTGTGGAGGCAGGGTGGAGGGTTGTGGAGGCAGGGTGGAGGGTTATGGAGGCAGGGAGGAGGGTTATGGAGGCAGGGAGGAGGGTTGTGGAGGCAGGGTGGAGGGTTGTGGAGGCAGGGAGGAGGGTTGTGGCAGCAGGGTGGAGGGTTATGGAGGCAGGGAGGAGGGTTGTGGAGGCAGGGAGGAGGGTTGTGGAGGCAGGGTGGAGGGTTGTGGAGGCAGGGAGGAGGGTTGTGGCAGCAGGGTGGAGAGTAGTGTAAACAGAGTTTACATATAACCATTTAACAATATTATTCTTTCCTATCTTGTTTATCTTACCTAAACTTTTAAGTTTTGACGTTATGAAACCTTTTGAGAATAACTTAAAAATTGTGTGTGAATATTTTCTTAAATAATGTCTTTTCTGTGACCTCTTACGACCTCAGTGGCCATTTATGACCTGTGTCGTAAGTGATCATTTATGACCTCTTAACTCAGAGGCCATTTGTAACCTCAATTGTAATTTATGGCCTTTTGTGGACCTTTTTTTTTAACCCTCTCGGCCGTGTATTGTGACATCACGCGACAAAAGTGGCTCTTTTATGGCGACTTGCAATTTCCGATCCCTTCCATGCGAAGCTTTTATGGAGGCACGATGGGAACATGTTTCAGCCGACTGTTGCTGTTGGGGTTAGAACTGCTTGATAGTTGGTTGTGTTATTTTGACTCATTTTATGATATCTGTGGATAGGAGTATTTATGATATCTGTGGATAGGGGTATTTATGATATCTGTGGATAGGGGTATTTATGATATCTGTGGATAGGGGTATTTATGATATCTGTGGATAGGGGTATTTATGATATCTGTGGATAGGGGTATTTATGATATCTGTGGATAGGGGTATTTATGATATCTGTGGATAGGGGTATTTATGATATCTGTGGATAGGGGTATTTATGATATCTGTGGATAGGGGTATTTATGATATCTGTGGATAGGGGTATTTATGATATCTGTGGATAGGGGTATTTATGGTATCTGTGGATAGGGGTATTTATGATATCTGTGGATAGGGGTATTTATGATATCTGTGGATAGGGGTAATTAATAAAGTCTTTCTAGTTATGGGGACCAATTAAAATGCTTAAATCTGCATTCTCTAGAGCGCAGGCGGGAGAGATACATAATAATTTACATTTGTAAAGTAATAGAAGGTCTGGTTGCAAATTTACACATAGATATAACACCACATGAGACCAGGAGGCATGGCAGGATGTGCAGAATACCCCCGTTGAAAAGCAGAGGTGAAATAAATTGAATATCAGATGTTCAAAGGATAGCTGATCATCTAGGCTGCGAGTTACCGCATCGAAAACAGCCTGGTTGATCAATCCAGCAACCAGGAGGCCTGATCAGAGACCGGGCCGCGGAGACAATGATCCCCGAAATCGCCAACAGGCAGGTAGGTATACTCTGAGTATAATCTTAAGAGAATACTCTATGAACATCAAAGGTCCAAGATGTTGTTACCATATATTCTCTCCCTCGCTACGTTTTCGTTACCATATATTCTCTCCTTCGCTACGTTTTCGTTACCATATATTCTCTCCCTCGCTACGTTTTCGTTACCATATATTCTCTCCCTCGCTACGTTTTCGTTACCATATATTCTCTCCCTCGCTACGTTTTCGTTACCATATATTCTCTCCCTCGCTACGTTTTCGTTACCATATATTCTCTCCCTCGCTACGTTTTCGTTACCATATATTCTCTCCCTCGCTACGTTTTCGTTACCATATATTCTCTCCCTCGCTACGTTTTCGTTACCATATATTCTCTCCCTCGCTAAGTCTTCGTTAGCACACTTCCTACACTCGCTTCAAACTTCAGCCATTTGTTATACTGACACCAAACTGGCTATTGAAGTCGAGCAGTATAGTTGCCTCGTGACTCTTCGACAGTTTATCCCTTTCTCTCAACTCGTATGTCTTTAGTCCTCATTTCTGCTGTTTCCGTTCGCTATATTTTGTATACTTTATGAATATAGGAATTAGGAGCACAGCAGGTCTGTTGGCCAGTACTTGGTGGGTCCCGTTGATGTCCAGCCCCTCTGTTGTCCCGTTCAAAGTGGGTCCCGTTGATGTCCAGCCCCTCTGTTGTCCCGTTCAAAGTGGGTCCCGTTGATGTCCAGCCCCTCTGTTGTCCCGTTTAAAGTGGGTCCCGTTGATGTCCAGCCCCTCTGTTGTCCCGTTCAAAGTGGGTCCCGTTGATGTCCAGCCCCTCTGTTATCCCGTTCAAAGTGGGTCCCGTTCATCTCCCCCCCCCCCCCTCTGTTGACCCATACTAGTCAGCTACCGTTTACATTTGATATTTCAACATAAAAGTACCATTTACGAATTGATGAAGAATTGATGATGTCAACTACGATATTACGCGATTCACAGACGATACTGTGCCTGTGGCGGTCAATATTTGCGACTAAAGGTATGATAACCGACCTCTTGCCGTATCATAACGCAATTTCAGCAGTCATACCTGTATCATGAAATAAATTTTGATAAAAATCAGAAAAAATGGGATCGAACCCATTTCTAGGGATTCTAGAAACTCTAGAAAGATCCTAGAAATCCTAGAAACCCTAGGGATCGAAACCCTAGACTCTAAAATAAATCACACTGCAAAAGGAAAAATTTCTTAATATTTACTGAATTTGATCAATTTGAATAACATAGATTTATTCCCGCTTGAAAAAAAAACTATTCGCTAACAAGGAATATTCCCATGAAAATTAAGAGGGGAAAATTTTCAACACAAATTTAGGAAAATAACGGCATGATACTTACGGGATAAAATATGTTGCACAAACATGAAAGTTTTCCCCTCGGCCAAGAGTTATAGAACACGGGGTTGCGACAGTAAGTTGCGCTCTCTGTCGCAACACAAAAGTTGAAGAAAACGGATAAATAAATACTTTTGAGATTGGAGATGTGTAAAGTAGATAACCTACACACACACACATTTGTGTGAAGTAGATAACCACACATTTGACACGTGGGGGTGACGTCGACGTTTTCTTCCAGGACGGACTTAAGTCTCAGCCTAGATACTTAAGTTATAGGATAAAGTTAGAATATAGTTTTATAAGTACTCTATATAGTGCCTCATCCCACACTCGTCACTCTCATTGATTGTATCCTACATCACCGGAGACCTCCTCCTCCTCCTCCTCCTCCAGTGCTAGTTTGATAACTAGCACTAGTATAACTATTGATAACTAGCACTTGTTATCATGCACTATAATACGGTTGATATATCAGTAGTACGGTAATTCAAGATTATCAGGGGAAAGGTGCTGAGCTAGTTTGATTATATAGCACTTGGAAGGGATATAAGGGCTAGGAGTTGAGATATAAGGACTAGGAGTTAGGATATAAGGACTAGTAGTTAGGATATAAGGACTAGGAGTTAGGATATGAGGATGGAAGTGAAGGAATGGTGCCAAACCCCACTTGGATCATCGGAGATCGAACGCCGACCCTGCAAGAAGTAAGGCTGTTGCTGTACCGACGCAGGAGTGGCACCTAGTGATGATGAGGGGGGGTCAACAATTTGGCTTAGCAGGAAAATGTTAGTTTCAATACAAGTTATTAGTGTTGGCGAAGGAGTTATTTTCCTCTTATTTTCCTGTTCCAGCCTATTTACTCCTCCATGTCCCTCCTGCACATACCTTTCTCATCCTCTGCCCTTTCCTCACCTTCCTCCACTTTATCACTGTTGTCCCTTCTTATCTTTTTCTTCTTTCACGTCCTCCTCCACCTCCTTCAATCCTCTACCTCCTGTCGCTGCTTCTTTTCCTCCAGGACCTGCTCCCATTGTTGAAACTGATTTAATTAACAACAAATGATCATTTGTGAGGGATAACTGCCTGCCCACTCTTCCCGCTACTCTTTCTTGAGTAGCTCTCTCTCTCTCTCTCTCTCTCTCTCTCTCTCTCTCTCTCTCTCTCACACAACTACCCCCCCTACCCTGACGTCCAAATAACCTATTGGAGAATCACTTCACCAGACGTCCAGCTTGGATTTGGATAGTAACTGTTGGTGATTATGTAATTGTTGTTGTTGTAGTTGTAGTTGGTGATGGTGGTTGTCATATTGTTGTAGTTGGTAGTGGTGGTGGCGTTAATATTGTTGGGAGTTGTGGTAGTGGTGGTGGCGTTAGGATTGTTGGGAGTTGAGGTGGTGGTTGTGGTGCTTGGTAGTGGTGGTGGTGGTGGTAGCGTTGGTGCCACTTTACGGATATCTGGCCTACTTGAGAGCTCCAGGTGGCCGAGTGTGGCCGGATAAAAGCCCACAATACGAAACCATCCGGCTCGATACATGAAGCGTTCAGGACTTGGACTGCTTAAACTGTGGAAGTATTCACATATTGGTTTGTGATTGGAAAGGAGATAGACAGCCTTCCATTGACGGGTTCCTGCATGATCTCCCATGTTGGGGTCATATAGGACCTCCCATATTGGGTTCCTAGAGAATCTCCCATATTGGGGTTCTAGAGGAACTCCCATATTGGATTCCTTGAGAATCTCCCATATTGGGGTTCTAGAGAATCTCCCATATTGGGTTCCTAAAGAATCTCCCATATTGGATTCCTAGAGAATCTCCCATATTGGATTCCTAGAGAATCTCCCATATTGGATTCCTAGAGAATCTCCCATATTGGATTCCTTCAAGTATTGTTGTATCTTCTCTTTCCTAATTTCTGGTGATATTTTTTCCTTTTCATTTGACTTCTAATATCAACAAAACTTTCAAAATATATTAACACAATTCAAAGTATTAGAGCACGGACATAATATTACAAATTCCAAGGTATACACATTATACAATGTATTGAGACATTGGGCAGAGAAACGCAATGAAATCATCAGCATAAACATCAAAGGAAAATATGGGATATTGTTTTTATTAAAGGTTTTTATTAAAGGTATTTATTAAAGTTCTAATGAATTCAATTGTTGAAAAAAATTTCATTTAATCATTCATTTTACAGCGTTTCGTAATTACGCTTGTATCACATATTAATTAGTGATGCACTATATTGAGTAATTGAATAGTTTTTTAAATATATTTATATATATATATTTTTTTTTATATTATATATTTTTTATATATTTAAAAATATATATAGTTGTATAAGATGTTACGAGAACATCTTGGGATAGAATCACCGCCCTGGGTGATCCCAGACACACGCCTTAACCCAAGAACCACGATGTGCTAACTCTCCAGGTATATTGTATGGTTTTTCTTTAATTACATGTAATTTTGAGTACAAATTAGATTTGTTTATTTTCTGTATTTTTTTATTTATATTTTGACACGCATATTTGTTTGTCTTTGTTATTGTTTTTGACGCCGCTGAACTTGTTGATGTGACATCAGACGTATTATATTCCAATCAGTCAACCACCTATCCATTCATCTACCTAGCCATCCATCCATCCATTCATTCACCCAGCCATCCATCTCATACTTATCTCCTTTGCTCCCATCCGTCTATCATCTCATATACCTTCTACTCTGATGCTGTCTCACCCTTCTCTCTTTCCACCACTCCTCCCTCCTCCACTACCATCCACCAACCATCCACTTCCCTCCCATCTATCAAGCCACACTCCCACCCCCTTACCTGTACAAGATATGATGGACTACGGCACCCAGAAGGGACTGGAAGCTGCAGATAGGGTTATACCGGCCCAAAAGTAGAAAAATGAAAAGCAACGGAAAACTTATGGTTCAATCAGAAATGTAAGGTAGCGAAGCAATTACGTACAAGAACATGGATAAACTACAGGAATAACAGAACACCAGAGAGCAGGGAGAGATACCAGAGGGCCAGAAATGAGTACCTCAGAGTGAGAAGAGAAGCAGAGAGACAGTATGAAAATGACATTGCGAGTAAAGCCAAGACCCAACCAAAACTGCTCCACAGCCACATCAGGAGGAAAACAGCAGTGAAGGAACAAGTGATGAAACTGAGAACAGGGAAGAACAGATACACAGAGAATGTGTATCTGCGTAGGAGGTGTATGAAGAACTCAACAAGTGCGTCCAAGAGGTCTTCACAATAGAGCGAGGAGAAGCCCCTGTACTGAGAGAGGAGGCGGGAAACCAAGCAACTTTGGAGGAATTTGAGCTCACCAGTGATGAGGTCAAAAGGAATCTCTTGGAGCTGAATGTGACAAAGGCTTCTGGGTCTGACAGAATCCATGAACACTAAAAAAAAGGTGCAGAAGCACTAAGTGTGCCACTCTATGGTGTATAACAAGTCACTGGAAAAAAGAGACCGACCGGAAAGCTAGAAGACAGCTAATGTAGTCTCAATATACAAAAAGGGTAACAGGCAAGAGGCAGAGAACTACAGGTAAGTTTCCCTAACTTAAATACCATGCAAGGTGATGGAAAAGATCGTGAGGAAAAGGCTCGTAGAACATCTTGAGAGTAGGAGCTTTGTAACACACCACCAACATGGATTCAGAAATGGTAAATCGTGGCTCACAGGCTTAATAGAATTCTATGACCTGGTGACATAAATTAGAAAAGAAAGAGAAGGGTGGGCAGACTGCATTTTCTTAGACTGTCAGAAAGTCATTGGCACGTTACCCCATAAGAGGCTATTACAAAAGTGGAGCAACAAACAGGAGTAAAAGATAAGGTGCTCCAGTAGATAAGGGAGTATCTAAGCAACAGGAAACAGTAACTGTGAAGGGGGAAACATCTGAGTGGCGAGATGTCACCAGCGGAGTCCCACAGGGCTCTGTACTTGGACCCATCCTGGAATGGTCTAGAAAATGGCTACTAAAGTTTAACCCGGGAAAGTGTAAAGTGATGAAATTAGGAGAAGGAAGCAGGAGGCTGAACACAATGTACCATCTGGGAGGTAAAATCCTGCAAGAATCAAATAGAGAAAAAGATCTGGGAGTTGATATCTCACCGAAGCTGTCCTCATAGGTCCACATCAAAAGAATATCATCAGCGGCATCTGCTAGATTGGGTAACATAAGAACTGCCTTTAGAAATTTGTGTAAGGAATCATTCAGAGCCTTGTATACCACTTATGTCTGACTAATCTTTGAGTATGCAGCTCCAGCATGAAGTCCATACCTAATTAAACACAAGACAAAGTTAGAGAAAATTCAGAGGTATGCCACCAGACTAATCCCAGAACTAACAGGTATGAGCTACGAGGAAAGGCTACGGGAACTAAACCTCACGTCCCTGGAAGACTGAAGAGTAAGAGTAGACATGATCACCCCCCCTACAAAATTCTCAGAGGAATTGACAGGGTGGACAGAGACAAGCCACTTAGCATGGGTGGAACACGAATAAGGGGACACAGGTGGAAACTTAATACCCAAATGAGCCACAGGGATATTAGAAAGAATTTTTTCAGTATCAGAGTAGTTAACAAATGGAATGCATTAGGCAGTGATGTGGTGGAGGCTGACTCCATATACAGTTTCATATGTAGATAGGATAGGGCCCAGTAAGCTCAGGAATCTTCACAGTTGAGAGGCGGGACCAAAGAGCAGAGGCTCAACTCCCGCAAGCGCAACTAGGTGAGTACCAGCCGCGTGCTTCCCCTTAAAGCACCCCCCCCCTCCCCCACACACACACTACTTGAGGCCGCAGCGACAGTAATGAGAAAGCAATATCCTCTCTTTTCATTCGACCAGACGTCGATTCCCTAGGAAGAGTTTTTCAATCAGAGGTCTCGCCTGATACATTGCCTCTCAACCTCGTAACACCGTGTCAGAGTGCCGGAGGAGTTCTGACACCACCGCTGCCACACTATCTTGAGGGGTCGTGAGAGAGAGAGAGAGTGAGAGAGAGAGAGACAGACAGACAGTCAGACAGACAGTCAGACAGACAGACAGACAGACAGACAGACAGACAGACAGACAGACAGACAGACAGACAGACAGATTCCACATAATAGGACAGTGCTATTTTCACGTTTAAGCAATGAATGATATCACTCATTTATCATAAGTGATATCCATCAGGTCAGGCAACAGTCACCTCACCCTATCCTTCGGCGCTCCCTGCGATTAAGGGGGTTAAGTGAATCGTAGAGTGAAGCGTAGCCACACTTCACTCTACGATGATGGGGAAGATAAAGGGTAGCAAGACAAGAATCTCTCCCACGGCCATCCTACTTCACCAGCCAGTCCTCCTGATTTGCCACTCCGTACAAAGATCTATCCTCCTAGCCTAACCAGAAACGTCCCAACTAACCCACATAACCTATCCAGTGTGTTGAAAAGGGAAGGGAAAAGAAACTATCAGGGTGAATGCGCCTAGCCATTACGACTGTATAGCACTGGGAAGGGATCAGGATAAGGATTTGGGATGGGACGGGGGGGGGGGAAAGGAATGGTGTTCCAACCACTTGGACGGTCAGGGATTGAACGCCGACCTTCATGAAGCGACACTGTAGCTCTACCGTCCAGCCCAAGTTGAATAGAGAACGTAGATATTTGTGAGTTATTACTTTTCGTTTTAGGTTGCAATTGTAATCTAATATAAACGCGACCTTTTGGGCTTTAATACAACGACCCATGTAAGTTTAATAGGGACGGAAGAATATTGGACTTGTTCTTACTACTCTTGCTAGTAAACATCTCGACTAAATCTGCTAATTACTACTCGTACTGCTAATTCTACTCTTTAATAACCATAAGTGAAACTGCATTTTTTGGTTAATGTTTCGTCTGTAAGGATTTGATAATATCTGATAAAGATGAACGACGCTTCAGAATACAATAGATCTCTAAAGAATGCAATATCTCTACGGAATACAATATACATTTGGTTAACAGAGCCCGTGTGCATGGGGGGAATTGTGTGAAACCCCCTAAGGGATCCTCGTGAGGGCAGTAGCACTCTAGGTTGCAATTCTTTTGACAATGCCGTGGCACAGTTGACTAAGGCGCAACTGGGAACATCCTATGCGTAGGTTCGAACCCGCATCACGGCCCTTGTGGATTTGTTCAATTTGATATATCACGTTATTGTGATATCTATGTGTAATATATCTTTTAAGTTTTCTGTTAGGATTTTAGGCATGAATTCAGGTCAGGGTTGATGATGGGCTTAAAGTCTATACCAACCCCATTTGTTCAGCTCGAGTTCTAGGTTGATATAGTGAATGTGTTTTGTTATATCTTTAAGGCCCTCCGAATTTGTATCCTCCCTGAGGTCTTAAACAGTTTTTATTCTCCATGTGAGGGCAGACAGGCAGGAAAACAGACAGTCAGGCAGACAGAACGATAACAACGCAACAAAGACAGGTAAACAGAGATACAGACGGACTAAGAGAGAGAGAGAGACGGGAACACAATGTGGGCGGAGGTTAATAAATGTTGTTAGTCACAGCATCTCTGGTTGGGTCAACCTTTACCCTCCCCCCAACCCCCCCCCCCCCCCCCCCCCCCTTGTCCTATTCCAAGAATTCCCTCCATTGTTTTCATCCACATTCAGCTCCCTTCGTTTATATCCATTTTTGCTGAGTTTTGTTCCCAACATTGTTATACATTTTGTTCTAGAGTCACTCATTCCTAATAGAGAACAGTTTTTATATATGAGTTCTCCATCTCATTTCTTCGTATTGTCAATAATATTTAATTTCCGGGGCCATATTATGGTCAAATGTGGTACATGAAGTCTTAGTTCAGTCGTTAGATGCTTGTTCGGTTATTAGGTAGCGTCATTCAGACACGCTGACTATCTCCTTAAGGTCCTCAGCTCATCAAATCCAAACTTGAACCTACATATTCTGTAACCAAAACTGTTGTTTCTTTTGCTCAATTATGCCAAATCTGGAGTTGGCCTTTAGGCCTATCCACCTGGAAAGGGGGTTACTTAGGGCTACTTCAATTGTTTACTGAGCAATCAGAGGGTATATATATATATATATATATATATATATATATATATATATATATATATATATATATATATATATATATATATACATATATATATATATATATGTATATATATATATATATATATATATATATATATATATATATATATATATATATATATATATATATATATATTGTCTTCTGTGTTGGCCAATTAAATGGCCAGGACAAAGTAAGGACAAGACAAGAACATATCGATGCCAACACAGAAGACAATGTCCAACATAACAGGCCAATTACACTGGATTAATCTTTGTGTTTAGATAGGAGATGCCTCGTATGGGCCAATAAGCCTTCTGCAGCCCCTATGTTTATCCCTTATGTATCCCCCATGTTTTCACCTTCATTGTATTATCACCTGACCTAATGCGGGTATAAAATCAACTAGTATTGTAAGATCTGTTCACTTGAGAATGAACCATGGAGGTTCGAAACGTCGTGCAAATTATACAAATAAGTGTAATACACTCTATAGTAAATCACTTCTTTTCTTCACCTTAAAAGTACGAAAATGAGTTTTGGAGAACTCCTATTTCAATTAAGCCCTGATGCTAAGAAAATAGAGGGATTGAAGCCCTAAACCAGAAAATAATAAATACAGAATATGCGGTCATATTCAATGAAACATATATATATATATATATATATATATATATATATATATATATATATATATATATATATATATATATATATATATATATATATATATTTATATATATACTCTTAGCCTGAACACAGTACTGAACTAACGTGTACTCTCAGTGCATATATTTCTGGAATTTATCCATGTTGTCGTAAACGTAAGTTCACATGTTATATAAGTTATATATATATATATATATATATATATATATATATATATATATATATATATATATATATATATATATATATATATATATGTATATATATATATATATATATATATATATATATATATATATATATATATATATATATATGTATATATATATATATATATATATATATGTATATATATATATATATATATATATATATATATATATATATATATATATATAATATATGTTCAACTCATACGTATTCAGATAAAAAATAAAATATAAGAACTTATCTCTTAATCATTTAATTGACGTGTGTCTTTTCTCTCTCTCTCTCTCTCTCTCTCTCTCTCTCTCTCTCTCTCTCTCTCTCTCTCTCTCTCTCTCTCTCTCTCTCGTATCTTTACCTGTTCTTCTCCACGTGTTCCCCTCCGGACATCCCAGTATTGCTTTTCTCTCCACGGACCACCGTCCTTCTTCCTGTATATTCTAAATTCCCTCCTCTGAGTTTTCCACGTTTCTGATCCTTTGTTAAGAGAACTTTATTTCATATTTCTGTTGACGTGTCTAACTCCCTCAGCTAATTTATAACGATTGTATTTGTCATCAAATACAATCAGACATGCCTGATGTCTGCGTGTGTCGTGCGTGTGTGGGTGCGTATGCGCGTGTCGTGCGTGTATGCGTACGTGTGTGAGTACTTAAAGTACATATTATCTGGAAAGGTATTAAAGTGGTTGTAGGAGTACCTTTCAGGAAGAAGCCAGAGAGTCACAGTAAGACGAGAGCTATCAGAATGGAGAGAAAGGTAACGAGTGGAGTGCCTCAAGGGTCAGTACTAGGTGGCCCATCCTGTTTATAATGTATTTAACTCATTTAACAGAGGAAGTAAGCTCATTGCTATCCATGTTAGTCGCGAGGCAATCTGTGTGTGTATGTGTGTGTACTCACCTAATTGTGCTTGCGGGGGTTGAGCTTTGTCTCTTTGGTCCCGCCTCTCAACTGTCAATCAACTGGTGTACAGGTTCCTGAGCCTACTGGGCTCTATCATATCTACATTTGAAACTGTCTATGGAGTCAGCCTCCACCACATCACTTCCTAGTGCATTCCATTTATTAACTACTCTGACACTGAAAAAATGATTTCTAACGTCTCTGTGGCTCATCTGGGTACTAAGTTTCCACTTGTGTCCCCTTGTTCGTGTCCCACCCGTGCTGAAGAGTTCGTCTTTGTCCACCCTGTCAATTCCCCTGAGAATTCTGTAGGTGGTTATAATGTCTCCCCTTACTCTTCTGTTTTCCAGGGATGTGAGGTTCAGCTCCTTTAGCCTTTCCTCGTAGCCCATTCCTCTCATTTCCGGGACGAGCCTGGTGGCATACCGCTGGATCTTCTCTAATTTTGTCTTGTGTTTAACTAGGTATGGACTCCAGGCTGGAGCTGCATACTCCAGGATTGTGTGTGTGTGTGTGTGTGTGTGTGTGTGTGTGAAGGCAAAAATTCCACTATTCAGAGGTCTTGTGTAGGGTAAGAGGTCATATGTGGGATCAGAGGTCATATGTGGGATCAGAGGTCACGTGTGGGGTCAGAGGTCACGTGTTGGTTCAGACGTCACTTGTGGGGCAAGAGGTCATGTGTAGGGCAAGAGGTCATGTGTAGGGCAAGAGGTCATGTGTAGGGCAAGAGGTCATGTGTGGGGCAAGAGGTCATGTGTGGGGCAAGAGGTCATGTGTAGGGCAAGAGGTCATGTGTAGGGCAAGAGGTCATGTGTGGGGCAAGAGGTCATGTGTAGGGCAAGAGGTCATGTGTAGGGCAAGAGGTCATGTGTAGGGCAAGAGGTCATGTGTGAGGCAAGAGGTCATGTGTAGGGCAAGAGGTCATGTGTAGGGCAAGAGGTCATGTGTGGGGCAAGAGGTCATGTGTAGGGCAAGAGGTCATGTGTAGGGCAAGAGGTCATGTGTGGGGCAAGAGGTCATGTGTAGGGCAAGAGGTCATGTGTGGGGCAAGAGGTCATGTGTGGGGCAAGAGGTCATGTGTAGGGCAAGAGGTCATGTGTAGGGCAAGAGGTCATGTGTGGGGCAAGAGGTCATGTGTGGGGCAAGAGGTCATGTGTGGGGCAAGAGGTCATGTGTAGGGCAAGAGGTCATGTGTAGGGCAAGAGGTCATGTGTAGGGCAAGAGGTCACGTGTAGGGCAAGAGGTCATGTGTGGGGCAAGAGGTCATGTGTAGGGCAAGAGGTCATGTGGGGCAAGAGGTCATGTGTAGGGCAAGAGGTCATGTGTGGGGCAAGAGGTCATGTGTAGGGCAAGAGGTAAAATGTTCAAGCGAAAAAGAACAAGGGATCAGTGGTCAACATTCTCCTTGGTGACGAAAGAGAGAGGCAGAGGGTCGTAAGTTGGCTCTTAAATCTTTGTTTACACCTGAAGTTCTCCCTTAAGTTGGAGTTACCTCACACACACACACACACACACACACACACACACACACACACACACACACACACACACACACACACACACACACGCACTAGGGGACACCGGTGGAAACTGAGTGCCCAAATGAGCCACAGAGATATTAGAAAGAACTTTTTTAGTGTCAGAGTGGTTGACAAATGGAATGCATTAGGAAGCAATGTGGTGGAGGCTGACTCCATACACAGTTTCAAGTGTAGATATGATAGAGCCCAATAGGCTCAGGAACCTGTACACCTGTTGATTGACGGTTGAGAGGCGGGACCAAAGAGCCAGAGCTCAACCCCCGCAAGCACAACTAGGTGAGTACACACACACACATTTAAAGGGGGATAGGCAAGGACCCTAAACTACAGGCCGGTGTCCTTAACTTGTACACCATGCAAGGTGATGGAGAAGATCGTGATGAAAAGCCTGGAAGCTTATCTGGAGAGAAGGAACTTTGTAACAAGTCACCAACATGGTTTCAGGGAAGACAAGTCGTGTCTCACAGGTTTAAAAGACTTCTATGACCAAGCAACGAGAAAGAAAGAGAAAGATTGGCAAACTGCATTTTTTTGGACTGTCAGAAAGCTTTCGACACAGTTCCCCATAAGAGACTGTTGCGTAAGTTGGAGAAACAAGTTGGAGTAAGCGGTAGGGTGCTCTAATGGATAAGGGAGTACCTAAACAGCAGGAAGCAGAGACTTACTGTGAGGAGTGAGACCTCAGATAGGCGTGAGGTCACCAGCGAAGTCCCACAGGATTCTGTATTCAGACCTATCTGTTTCTGACATACGTGCAGGATCTTCAAGAAGGTATAGACTCATTCCTCTCAATGTTTGCTGATGATGCTAAAATTATGAAAAGGATTAAGATAGCAGAGGACAGCAAGGGGCTACAGGATGACCTGGAAAGACTGAAGGAATGGTCCAACAAATGGCTGCTAGAGTTTAACTCGAGCAAGTGCAAAGTGATGAAGATAGGCGTAGGGAGCAGGCGGCCAAACACAAGGTACCAGCTGGGAGAGACAATCCTTCAGGAGTCAGGACAAGAGAAAGATCTGTGGGTTGATATCACACCAGACCTGTCCCCTTAAGCCTGCATCAAGAGGATAACATCAGCGGCGTATGCAAAGCTGTCGAACATAAGAACTGCCTTCAGCAACTTGAGAAAGAAATCATTCAGAACCTCGTATACCTCATATGTCAGACCAATACTGGAACATGCAGCTCCAGCCTGGGATCCATATCTAGTCAAACACAAAACAAAGTTAGAAAAGGTTCAGAGGTATGCCACCAGGCTAGTTCCCGAGCTGACAGGAATGAGCTATGAGGAAAGATTACAGGAAAATAGTGCTCTTGGCCTCTCCTAAGCGCTCCCCACTTCAACCGACACTAACTACTCAACTGTTTTATCCTACTGCAGTTCGGAAAATGGGCAAAGTTCCAGCATATTAGGTCTTTACATGGGTACAACGAGCACAATCACCCCATTGTACCACGAGCTTCCATACGCAGATGGGGGGAGAGAAAGAGCCATTAAATAATGGGTAAGATGGAATCAGTTGATAATGGGGAAGTGGCAATTGATAATGAGAAATGAAGAATCGTATGGTAATATGGGAGAAAGAGAAAACTAAAAATAATGGTCAGATTCATAAAGAAAGATGATTAAATATTGTTATGAAGTAGGGAGTAAAGTGACATAGAAAGAAAGTATGGAAGCAAAAACAGACAGCCAATTACCGAAAAACAAAAGACAAATGAAGATTATAATAATAATTTATGAAGAACAAGAAACAGGAGACCAACAAGATAAATACAATAAGTGAGGATCTACAAGGTCTTCTCTGAGTACTCATTATTTTCTTCTCCTAGGCTATGGGTCTCTACACTTGCACCAGAGGTGGTACCCCTTTTAGGTTTCTAAACAAAAAAAAACAAAAAAATACAAACAACAAGAAAAAGAAGGGGGATAAGAATAAGATTTTTAAGAAACAAACAGGAGAGACACACTAAATATAACAATAAACCACAATAATATAATTAAAACGAGACTTTAATCTCAACGACTTGAGATGAAAGTCTGCTTCTAGCCACACACTCAGACTTTGACAAAGCACTCAGGAGAGTGTAAAAGACTTGATGTAATTCTTTAGAAACATTTCACAAATACATAAGTTTAGCTTTTAATCCTATGTTATTATCTCTATGAGAAGACATTACCAATCTTATTAAAATAATAATAATACAAACATAACAAAAGACTAAGACAAAATAAAATCATAAAAAAGACGAAAATCAAACAAATTCTGAAAACGAGAGAAATAAAAAAAATTGCGATACAGTAAAAACAAAAGCAGGGGAATAATGAAATTCACAACAAAATAAGGGTAAATATAAGAAATGTAAGAAGAAGAAGAAGCAAGAGGAAAGAGAGAGCATTTCCTAGTGGGCAGCTGAGGCGTGAAGAATAATACCTTGGGTATATGCGCCAGACTTCATAACGATAAATGAATGGCATAGTTCACCATGAGAGTCCGGCACCGGGGAGAGAAAACGGTGCCACAGGAGAAGGAATTTTGGTTCGTCTAGTTTTATTCGTAATTTTGTTTTCCGATGATTGGGAAGCGAGAAAGAAATGTTGAAACACAACCAGAGGTGAGCAGACAATTATACGGAGGAGGCAAGCAGACAACCAGATTAACAGACAGGCAGACTGACAGGCAGACAGGTAATAAGATTGACAGACAGACGGGGGACAAGGGGACAGATTATGATATAGATTATATTATAATAATGTTTTAAAAGGTTTGATTTGTGTGTGTTTTACCAAAACATTTGTGCACTATTTGTCTGTACGTAAGACGTTTTATTATGTACGTGTTCACTTGTTCATGTACTTGTTCACTTGTGTACACACATGTTCACTTGTACATCAGAAGGTGGTACCACCTCTGGTGCAAGTGTAGGGACCCATAGCCTCGGAGAAGAAAATAAAGAATACTCAGAGAAGATCTTGTGGATCCTCACTGAACTTGTACATCATATATAATTAGTTTGAGAAACGATTATTACGAGCACCAGTAAGGTCATGCTAGAAAGGTCACTCGAGGTCACTGGGGGTCACGCCAGAGGTCACGCCAGAGAAGCTTGTTAGAAAACAACTCTTTTGAACAGTTGTGTGAAGTCTGCATCTCAAGCATCAACATGTAGTCAATAAAAACAGGTCATGCCTAACAAAGCTGTTAGAGTTATATAATGAAACTACAAACCCAAATATAAAATACGAGATAAAATAGAGGAGATAAATATGGGCTGACTGCGTTTTCCTTGATTGTCAGAGAGTGTTTGATACAGTCTCACAATGAAGACTCGCGTACAGGCATGAAAATCAGGCTTGCATAGCTGAGAAAGAGCAGAGAGGAATGAGAGCACCCCTCTGGTGGGAAACAGAGAGTAACAGTGAGAGAAATCACAAAGGTGGGAAGTTACTAGTGGTGAACGTCAGTCATAATTATTGCTTCCCCTTTTTATTCCTGATAAATGACCAGACAGAGGCAATAGAATCATCTCTATGCATGTTTATGGATGATGAAAGATTGATGAGGAGAATGAGAAATAAGGGCGACTGTGGGAGGCTACAAGAAGAGCTCCAGAAGTGGTAACAACAATCCTTTTCCTTTAACCCTGACAAATCCAAGCTCATGAGGCTAGGTCAGGTAAGCTCTGTTAGGTCAACACACACACACGCGCACACACACACACACACACACACACACACACACAAACGTCTGGTCTCGCGGGATACATTTACGTCACAGTCTCACTGTTCCACCTTGAAGGAAAAAATTGAAAAATGTTATATGTTGTGGAGAAAACCTTCGCAATGGTAGGCGAGGAAGTGGAGTGGTTGTGAGAGAGGAGTAGTGGACATTAACGTGGTACTAGACCTAGTACCTCCCCAGTCCCACACCCAACCACTTGGGGGTGGACGGTAGAGCGACGGTCTCGCTTCGTGCAGGTCGGCGTTCAATCCCCCGACCGTCCCAGTTATTGGGCACCATTCCTTTCCCCCCGTCCCATCCCAAAATCCTTATCCAGACACCAGTGCTATATAGTCGTAATGCCTTGCCACTTTCTCCTGATAATTCCCTCCCCCAGACCCACAATACGGCGACGTAATAATTTTACGAACTTCCTCACCCAGTTGTCACCGGCTTGGTTATATCAGAATATGTTAGGTGTTTTGGTTAGGCCAGGATATGTTAGGTGTTTTGGTTAGGCCAGGATATGTTAGATGTTTTGGTTAGGCCAGGATATGATAGGTGTTTTGGTTAGGCCAGGATATGTTAGGTGTTTTGGTTAGGCCAGGATATGTTAGATGTTTTGGTTAGGCCAGGATATGATAGGTGTTTTGGTTAGGCCAGGATATGTTAGATGTTTTGGTTAGGCCAGGATATGATAGGTGTTTTGGTTAGGCCAGGATATGTTAGGTGTTTTGGTTAGGCCAGGATATGATAGGTGTTTTGGTTAGGCCAGGATATGATAGGTGTTTTGGTTAGGCCAGGATATGATAGGTGTTTTGGTTAGGCCAGGATATGATAGGTGTTTTGGTTAGGCCAGGATATGATAGGTGTTTTGGTTAGGCCAGGATATGATAGGTGTTTTGGTTAGGCCAGGATATGATAGGTGTTTTGGTTAGGCCAGGATATGATAGGTGTTTTGGTTAGGCCAGGATATGTTATATGTTTTGGCTAGGCCAGGATATGTTATATGTTTTGATTAGGCCAGGATATGTTAGGTGTTTTTGGCTATGCTAGGATAGACCTAGGCCAAGAAACATTTGTATTATCACTAAAAAAAATATCTTAAATATATTAGATTATATTTTTTCCAAAAATTTTTTTTAGGAATATTCGTTTTAAAATAGTGCATGCATTATTTTAATGTATTTTTTACATACCATTGTAAGTTAACACTGGTCTTTCTGTTTTAAATGTTTCTGGTCTGAAATGTTCTAAATGGGACACTAACTTTTTTTCCGTTGTCAAATTAGACTACTATCAAAACTATATATTAATAAATATTTGATCATCTCACAACAGCTTACATATCAAAGTGAACCTGATAACAACGAGGCAGAAAATATTAAATTTAAAATTCACATTCGTCAATCTGAAACTTGAAAATATATATCGAAAAATATATCAAAATGGGAGGACAATATACATGTAGAATATATCATGTTAGACATGACATAACCCAACATACACTCTTCCGGTGCTGTTTCCAGCATTCATGGCAGGTGTGTGTGTGTGTGTGTGTATGTGTGTGTGTGTGTGTGTCCGTGCTGGAAAAAAAGAATTAAAAAAAACCTTTACCCCTCATCTCATTTGCATATAATTAATAGATCCACAAACGTGTTTATAAAATACGAGGTTTTGACGTTATTCTGTAATCAGAGACGCGTATGTTATTGTCTGGGTCGACTGTTGGGGTGATGTTTATGTACATTTATATGGAAACAAATGTGTGTGTTCATATGTGTTTGTTGCACAAGCGACCGCACATGGAAATAGAAATAAGAATGAAATGAATTTTGATCTTCAGTACCTGCACCGAGAAGCGGGTTACACACCTCTGTGTGTATATATATATATATATATATATATATATATATATATATATATATATATATATATATATATATATATATATATATATATATATATACAATCATATATAAATCACATATGCATACCTTCAAACATATATATATATATATATATATATATATATATATATATATATATATATATATATATATATATATACCTTCATCTGCTCTACACACACATATATAAGTCGATTGTGTCAATCGACTTGAGAATAGTCCAGGACGGACCGAAACGTCGTCGTCCCTTCACCTTCTAGTATGTGGTCTGATCAACATACTTCAGCCACGTTATCATCACTCATCGCCTGCACATGATAACCTCTACTTTCCTGAGAGCCGGGTAATTAATATTATAAAAAGATAACGCGTGCTTCTCTGTTATTGTAAATGTTTCTCCGGTTCCTTTACTTGCTGTGTTCTGGTTTCGAAGCCTCCGTTGGGGGGGGGGGGCAGATGGGCTTCAGCGAGGTCTCTTCTGCGTCTAAGTGTTCTCTAGGAGTTATTTGTTCTCCATTGAACAAATTTATGCGTGAGTTTTCCCTGTTTTTTTTTTTAAGTTCCTTGTTATCGTGTATTTCCTGGTGAGAGGGAGTTATCAAGGGAGAAAGCGCCAAGTCATTACGACTATATAGCACTGGGAAGGGGGGTCAGGATAAGGATTTGGGATGAGACGGAGGGAGGGGGGGGGAAGGAGTGGTGCCCAAACACTTGGATGGTCGGGGATTGAACGCCAACCTGCATGAAGCGAGACCGTCGCTCTACCGTCCAGCTCAAGTGATTGGGCTTCCTGGTGAGAAATATTTAATTCTCATCTCCGTTTTGTGTTTTTCCTGGTGCTTGAAAAGCTTTTCAGACAGTTGAACGTCGCACAAAGCTTTGTGTTTGTTTTATTTGTGTGTCGCGTTTTATACCTTATGGTAACCAACGTCACAAAAGCAACCTACTATGGAAAGTCATAAACATCTACGTTTTCTATGCATCGGACTCGATTGGTCAGGTGGGCTGGGAGGTTCGTATACATTAAACCTCCACATGGAGGTAAACCTCCACATACATTAAACCTCCACATGGGCCGTGACGAGGGTTCGAACCTACGTCCGAGAGGATCCCAGACGCTGCCTTAATCGACTGAGCTACGACATGGTTAAAATAATTGCAACCGGAAGTTCGTATACGTTCCTGGTTAGGTTAGAAGGTTGGGTTTTTGACGGAGGGGAAAATGAAGTGACCGGCCTGAATCATTAGATACTACTGACCTCTTACCAGGTCTTGAAATTAATTGTCAAGTCAAGTAACGTCTTACCAGAACATCTCACTGAAAAAAAAGAGACGTCAAAGAGCTGTTTTAGTGCTTAGAGTTTATAGAGCTCTTTTTTATATTGAGCTGATCTTGATTCAATGCTAGAAGAGTTAAGAGTCAATAGACCTGTCGTGCTAAACTGTGTTCTTCTATGACCAGACCACACACTAGAAATTGAAGAGACGACGACGTTTCGGTCCGTCCTGGACCATTCTCAAGTCTCAAGATTGTGTGATCATTCTCAAGTCGATCAAGTCACACAATCGACTTGAGAATGGTCCAGGACGGACCGAAACGTCGTCGTCTCTTCAATTTCTAGTGTGTGGTCTGGTCATCATACTTCAGCCACGTTATTGTGACTCATCGCCTGCATGTGTTCTTCTATTTTGAGTTTGTTGATAATCTATTTTCATTAGGCCCTGTTGAAGATGATACAGATAAACGTATAGAAATATGCGAAATATATATTGTGCTACACACAGCTTTTTTATCTAATTAGACTCGTTTTATCCAAATCAGATTCTCAAACTATGAGGCAGACATCTGTAAAATATTCCTGAAAGCTTCTGGGGCAGATCGTATCCTCAGGGACCTCGCTTGTTATCTTTTTTGTGATATCAGAGACGTGCAGGTCACCACAAATGTCTTTCTGAGGCAGGCGATGAGTCACAATAACGTGGCTGAAGTATGTTGACCAGACCACACACTAGAAGTTGAAGGGACGACGACGTTTCGGTCCGTCCTGGACCATTCTCAAGTCGATTGTGAAGAGGAGGTAGAGACAGACAATAAATAGGCAATTCCCTCTTTCTGAGGGAATTTGGTCGTGTTGACACCTGGTGGAAAGGGCAGCCAATCGTTCTGCCATCAGAGGTCATCATTACAGCGGGTCATTAGTGGGTCATCAATTGAAGGGTCGTCAGTACACTTATTGGGTGCTGCTGCCTGGCTTTGTGTCTACTCTCCTTACTACTTTCCCCTCTCCACTAACTAATTCTCTTTACCCATTCCCTACTTTCTGCTTCCTACTCTCCCCTACCTATTTCCCCCTCTTCCCCACTCCACTCCCTACTCTTTCCTCCCTGGCTCCACCCTCCCAGCCTCCACCACCCACCACCTTACTCTCAACCACCACCAGCAAGCATTTAACGGTTGTTTGGCTCACAAAAGACACCAGTAACGATGATGTAGGCACTGCAGTTAAGATGTAATTATTACGAACAGGCCCCCCACGCCTGGGCCTTTCCTAACTACCCTTAACTACTCCTATTACTCAAAACTTTAAGCTGAAACAACTCTGCAAAAACATATTCTCTCTGTGGCTCAGAATTGGTATTTGTATGTACTTGTGAAATGTGTTTATTTTCTTTACAAACCTGTTTATTATTGTGTTTATTTGTCTTAACTGTAAATGTTAGAATTTATTTGCAAAAGTTGCATGCAATATCGTCGGATATTATAATTTTTATTTAGGAAGATTGTTGATTTGTAACATAATGGGTCTGGGATTACTTGATTGTTTCAAGCGTAGGTTAGACATATTTACGTGAGTTTGGGTGGATATAAATAGGAGCTGCCTCGTATAGGCCACTAGGCCTTCTACAGTTTTGTCAATGTTTAAGTTCTAATTGAATAGTAAAGTTACTGATGTAGTATCGATGTTCTTTCTCCCTGGTTCTTCTCCTTCCTTCCTTCTTGGTTTCTCTCAACTTTCACCTTGTTTCTTCTCTCTCTCTCTCTCTCTCTCTCTCTCTCTCTCTCTCTCTCTCTCTCTCTCTCTCTCTCTCTCTCTCTCTCTCTCTCTCTCTCTTTCTCTCTCTCTCTCTCTCTCTCTCTCTCTCTCTCTCTCTCTCTCTCTCTTCCCTGCGTTCTCCCTAGTTCCTCCCTGGTAGTGTGAGGGTGAGGCAGGGTAATGGTTGCCGTGTGTGTGGATGAGGTAATCAATGAACGATATTTGTTTATGAGGTAATCAATGAATGCCGTCTGCTTCAGGAAGAGCGTAAACATGTGTGTGTGTGTGTGTGTGGGTGTGTGTATACTCACCTAGTTGTGCTTGCGGGGGCTGAGCTCTGGCTCTTTGGTCCCGCGTGTATGTGTGTGTATGTATGTATGCAGGTATGTATGTACATATGGTGTGCGTGTCAAGTCTCTCAGACGGATTATATGTTCTAACAAATTTGTGGACATTCTTAAAAATACGTCCCTGACATAATATTGATGTGCCCGTCTCTCTCTCCCACAGGTAGGTGGGATTAGTTGTCCATCCTGACAAAGTTACGTAAGTATAGTTAGAGTATTTTTAAGCTTCTTACTTACGGTGAGAGGAACTACGCAGTGTGGGATGCGCCCCTGTGTACCTGCGCTGTGTGGGATGCGCCCCTGTGTACCTGCGCTGTGTGGGATGCGCCCCTGTGTACCTGCGCTGTGTGGGATGCGCCCCTGTGTACCTGCGCTGTGTGGGATGCGCCCCTGTGTACCTGCGCTGTGTGGGATGCGCCCCTGTGTACCTGCGCTGTGTGGGATGCGCCCCTGTGTACCTGCGCTGTCTGGGATGCGTCCTCTTGCGCTATGTGAGTGTTAAAAAATTTATGTAATTACTCGGAAAAAAAGGTCTTATTTTTATTTCTATGAAATATGTCCGTTTCTATCGGCTTTCTCTCGTCGTGTATCGAAATATTTATGTTTCACGTAGACATACTTGAAGAATTCTACATATTATGAATATGTATTATATTATGAATATTAGTTCTGTCTCCTGACTTTGGATAGTCAGTTGTTCACATCCTATCCGGACCCATTATTTGACTATTGTTTCTAGTTTTCCTATTTCGTGTTTGACATTATAGACTACTCGTGGTGCTAACTTGCGCGTACGCTTACGAAACCTGTGCATCTTTTCTCAAATATATACAGTTTATGGGTTTATGTGAGTGGTGAGGGAGGGGAATGGGTATAAGGTGCTGCTTCATTTAAGTCCCATTCTTACGGGTTATTCATGCCCGTGCCACCTCCTGGTTGGCTTTAATCAATCATTCAAGTCCCAATCTAGGTTCCCAAGACCTGTCACACAGGTATGTGGTGATGCTGGCAAGGTGATGGCGTGCCTCGTCATAAAGGATGGTAGGGTTCATTTGGGCTGACAGTTGAGGGACCTAGTGAAAGTGCAAGCAAGAGCTGTTATCCTGCCTCAGTTCATCTGAAGCTCGTTCCGTAAAGACTCATTTATTTCATGAGATTATTATTTGAATCATTTGGAATAAACATTATTTAAATTAAGTAACGTTCAATTTATAAACTCTCGCTCTTTCACTCTGTTCTTTTTTTGTGTGTGTGTTTAAAGTGTATTCCGCGTTGGTCTACGTTAATTGCAGAATAAATCCACCCATCTTTGGACCTGAACTCTTATTTGAACTTATTTGAACTCTTATTTGAACTTTTTTGAACTCTTATTTGAACTTATTTGATCTCTTATTTGAACTTGTTCCAAAATCGAGTTTGACTGGTACAGCCAGGATGAAGCTGTTGCACTCTGAATCCACGTCCACGAAGTTTTGCCAAGTAAAGAACTTGAGAACGTTGTTTTTGTACGTAAGAATAAGGTCTCTTGACATTGGAGATAGGACAGAGGAGCATGCCATCAAGGAGAGCAGTGCACATTCAACGTGCAAGCAAACTTGGGCTTTATTCAGAGTTTTGCAACCGCTGCTGCCGGGTAATTATGAGAAAAGCAATATGTTCTTCAAGAGGGACAAGATGCTTAACAACCCCCTGCTTAACAACCCCTGCATAGCATGAATCACCACTGCATGATATGAATCCCCCCCCCCTCCACAACTCCACAATATCAAATCATTCCCCTGCGTCCCATCCGATGCTGAACTTTGGTTATCAATCCAGTGTTAATGTTCAAAGTACAGGTTAAGATGGTCTGCTTGTGTCTTGAAGGTGGGAGGGGACGGGATGCTGTCACACTTATCTGGTGTGACGACGGAGATGAAGAGGAGATGGGTAAGATGATTGTCGTGAGGGAGGGGGACGGAGGAGTGAGGGGAGGTATCCTAGATACACATTCCTTACACCTATGTGGCTCATCTTTGATGTAGTCATCATCATCATCAAAAGCCCAACACACGTGGGGTCCCCGGTTCGAGCCCCAAACAGCCCAGGTGACTGGAATGGAATTTCCCCTTAAGAATTTGCTCATTTCATATATCTTAATCTATTCTCATTGTTCAGATGTTGAATGAATTCCCACAGTCAGAGAGTGTGACCAAGAGACACATACCACTGGTATCCAACTGAGACTCACAACCTCTCCTGAAGTATCACTAGAGTCTGGTGGTATTAGGTGGATTACCTAAGACCCCTAGTGAAGGATCCACCTATAGGAGGTAATACCTCAGGAGAGGTTGAAAGTCTCAGTTGGCTAGCAGTAGGGTGTCTTTGGGTCCCCCCTCTCTTTTTGTGGGTATTCGTAGATAGCACGGATACCCACAATAGGTAGAGGTAGAGCTAGAGTTAGAGTATAATATAGAGTGTAAGTAGAGTTCCTGTCTCCCACTAGAGTGGACGTAAGTTCAAGGCCCCAATGATGCAAGTTAATATATATATATATATATATATATATATATATATATATATATATATATATATATATATATATATTAGCAATAACTAACACTGTGATTTAAATATTTTTAAATAGTATTTTATAATATATATCATGACAATTCGTCTTTAATATGAATGATTTAACACTACTTCATTTTTAATACGTAAATTTAATTGACAAGGAAATTTGTTTATGGTAAGATATAAGTAAGCTTGCTTAGACAGTTCTTGGATGAGCGCCGAATATGTAAGTGAATACACAAGTGAACACATAACAGAACGCACAGCAGAACTCTCAGCAGAAGGCGCAGCAGAAGGCACAGACAGAACGCACAGCACAACGCACAGACAGAACGCACAGCAGAACTCTCAGCAGAAGGCGCAGCAGAAGGCACAGACAGAACGCACAGCACAACGCACAGACAGAACGCACAGCAGAACTCTCAGCAGAAGGCGCAGCAGAAGGCACAGACAGAACGCACAGCACAACGCACAGACAGAACGCACAGCAGAACTCTCAGCAGAAGGCGCAGCAGAAGGCACAGACAGAACGCACAGCAGAACGCACAAACAGCCGCAGATGATTCCAAGATGTGACTCAAATAGGGAAAAACACGGCTCAGTAAGCTGGCAACACCGCGAGGTGGCCACCAGCTTTCTCTAAAACTTTCTAATTGTTTCTTCAGTCAAGAGAAAGTGAACGTGTTTCAAACATTTCTAATAATTTATTGTAGATTTTATTTTCTATTTCACTATTCTTTTTAATTATTGTATAATTATTTAGTATCACCAATATAATAATTTCTAGTCTATAATTTATTTGTAGGATATCCAGATGCTATATCATATAAACTTAGTAATTTATTTATGCAAATGTCTACAGTTTATATAGATATATTGCCTAATGGTAAACCACTCATAGAAAATAGCTGAAATGGGGAAAGCAGACAGGATGAACAACCCAGCGGGTTTTCTTCCTATTGGGGAGTGTTGTACATGCTGCTATGGCGGTGTGTCCACTCACAAGATGAATGGCGCTGCCCAATAAACTCGCCCCTCGGGGCAAAATTTAAAAATTTTAAATGGGGAAAGCAGTAATTGGTATAGCTGAAGTATCCTTTAGTAAATATAATGGTCCTATTAGGAACTTCAGTTTTATCAATTGTATGATTTAATGTCGATATCATAGAAATGAAACGGGTCGGATATCATGTCATTAGGTGACATACTGCTGAAGAGGCGGAGACCAAGAGCAGATGCTCGGTCATGTAGACACACACACACACACACACACACACACACACACACACACACACACACACACACACACACACACACACACACACACACACACACACTGGTAAGGTGCTCTTGAAGCTGTTAATAGTGCTTGCACATGTAGGTAAAGTGATACTTAAGAAAGCAAAACTCATTATGTGTGTGCTAATTACAAGAAGCCCGCCCATGGAGTATGAAATTGGATAAAGATGAGAGCTTTTGATTATAGTACACATTAGTTTACCGCACTAGACTGCACCAGACCGCACTAGACCGCAACAGACCGCAACAGATCGCAACAGACCGTACCACACCGCACCACACCGCACCACACCGCACCACACCGCACCAGACCTCTCCACACCGCACCATACTGCTCTAGGAGAAACAATGCACATGCAATTCGGAGAGAAACAAAAATGAAACACTACGTGTTAACGCAGGTATAGAAACCGTCCAACGCCGTGCAACAAGACTCGTCCCCGAGCTGATAGAACCGAGCTCCAAAGAAAACCTGCCGAGCCACTTGGGCTGGACGGTCTCGCCTCATGCAGGTCGGCGTTCAATCCCCAAACGTCCAAGTGATTGGGCACCATTCCTCTCTCTCTCCCCTTTCCCATCCCAAATCCTTATTATGACCCCCCCCCTCCTTCCCAGTGCTATAGAGTCGTAACGGCTTGGTGCTTTCTCCTGATCGTTCCCTTCCGAAGAAAGCGATCGATCAGGAGAAAGCACCAAGTCATGAAATAAAGTACCTTCGTCCTCATAAACAAAGGCTAATTGCTTGTTAAACCACCCGTCAAAAGCCTTGTTTATGCAACCCGTCAAGCCCTCTTGTCTGTGAATGAAAACCATTTTACACATGAGAAAATTCCATGTTAAAATTGATGAATTTTAACTCCCAAATTTAAATGTCGACCCCAAATTTAATTTTAATTTGGGGTCGACCGCTGGAAGGAATGGACATGGTTTGAGGACGGGTTGGTAAATGCTTCCATCGCGAATTGCAAATAACATTAATTGCCAATAGACCCTAACAACCTAAGGTAGGCCTAACTATTGAACACATTCTAATTTGTTACTCATTCTATTGAACTCATTCTAATATTAACTTATATATGATAAAATATATATTTTGAATACGAAGTGCGTTAAAATTGATGACTGCGTATTTGGGGTAGCACGCCGGGTGGACTAGCCAAGTCTAAGAATATATTGGAGTCGAAATCGTTTCTGAGGGGGTCACGGAACCTAAATTCTGAGTATATATTCAAAAATTAATATATATAAAATTCTTATTGTTTCAAAATTCATTCTTTGATTAATTTTTGTTAGTAGATTATATGAGCCAGGGTTATCGCAGGCCTTTTTGAGTAATAGAAAATAGTTCAGCATATAATAGTTATACAGTATATATAACTATTATATACAGTGTATATAATAGTTTATATATACTTCAAAATTGTTTTGAAGCACTGCGTCTAAACAGACCAGCGACTTGGGAGAGATTAAGTCGGAAGTAAGATACAAACACGTCACTGGTGTTATCTTGGTTATCTTGAGAGGATTTCGGGGCTTAGCGTCCCCGCGGCCCGGTTCTCGACCAGGCCTCCTTTTTGTTACACACCCCCAGGAAGCAGCCCTTAGCAGCTGTCTAACTCCCAGGTACCTATTTACTGCTAGGTAACAGTGGCATCAGAGAGAAAGAAACATTTTGCCCATTTGTCTCCGCCTCCACCGGGGATCGAACCCTAAATCTCAGGACTACGAATCCGAAGCGCTGTCCACGCGCCTGACAGCTATGGAGAACGTCAGTGTAATTGCTATAATTATATGGAATTGACGGTAACTCTCAAAGAGTTTTTGAGTTACGTGTAACTCAAACTGAGAGTTTTCTCTGACGTTTGGTTTCGTGCAAGGTTGTACGAAAGCTTTTGGGCCCCATTACGATTTGTTTTATCGATCCTGCAAGCATATATATGTGAATACATACACACGCACACGTTTACTTAAATACACATGCACATGAACAAACACACATGTTGCCCTTACTTAATGCTCGCCACACTAAACTTACATCCCGAAAAGGCCTCACTTTTTTGCTGGATATCAAATGTTGCTTGAAATAGCAAGAGGGAGTGTTGCATTGTATTTATAATTTTCGTGTTAAATTGAGTGGGAGAGAGAGAGAGAGAGAGAGAAAGAGAGAGAGAGAGAGAGAGAGAGAGAGAGAGAGAGAGAGAGAGAGAGAGAGAGAGAGAGAGAGAGAGACAGACAGACAGACAGACAGACAGACAGACAGACAGACAGACAGACAGAAGGGGAAAGAAAACGATACGTGAACAGAGAATGAGACGAACAAAGCACACAAATATATAGACAAAATTGAGAAAATAGAAGTAGAGAGAAAGAAACGGAATTATACGAGAGAGAGAGAGAGAGAGAGAGAGAGAGAGAGAGAGAGAGAGAGAGAGAGGGAGAGAAAGAGAGAGAGAGAGAGAGAGAGAGAGAGAGAGAGAGAGAGAGAGAGAGAGGGAGAGAAAGAGAGAGAGAGAGAGAGAGAGAGAGAGAGAGAGAGAGAGAGAGAGAGAGAGAGAGAGAGAGAGAGAGAGAGAGAGAGAGAGGGAGAGAAAGAGAGAGAGAGAGAGAGAGAGAGAGAGAGAGAGAGAGAGAGAGAGAAGGGCTTTAACTTAAACATGGACGAACCCAGCGAATTTATCTTTTTGTTTGACAGTTTCCGGCTGTGTTCCCAGGCCGTAACCCTGGACGCTACCGCCTCCGCCGCCATGAAAGAAGAGCTAATGTAATTTTATTTCATTTGCTATTGCAAAGAAATTTAATTGTTTGTCATACCCGTTCAGAGCAATACTTTTTCCCCTCGACTGAGAAACAAAACTCAGTTTCCAGAAAATAAGAAGTTTGAGAAGTGCTTCTTTTACAAGAACGAGAATTGTGAGTCGTATCACTTATGAACGCCCTGATGTCACATGATGTCACTTAGGAACGCATGATGTCACAAGTCCTATTGGCTACGTTACTTGACCAGTAAAACTTCGTAGACCTGTGTGATGTCAAGCCACTAATGGGGTGCTATTGTCTTTTGCCAGAACATGACGTAAAACTAGGATAAATCCTTGTTACCATATTGATTTGTGTTTCCTAAGTATAAATTTATGTAACCTAACATGAATGAAATATTTCCTGGAATTCCTTCATACTGGGTATGCGTGAGTATGATTCAAAGAGGGCTGAAATATATTATAATGTAATGTAGTATCGTAATATACTTCTTCCTAAGTAACTAGAGATTATGATATAATGTAGTATCGTAATATACTTCTTCCTAAGTAACTAGAGATTATGATATAATGTATTATCGTAATATACTTCTTCCTAAGTAACTAGAGATTATGATATAATGTAGTATCGTAATATACTTCTTCCTAAGTAACTAGAGATTATGATATAATGTAGTATCGTAATACACTTCTTCCTAAGTAACTAGAGCTTCAACAATAACTTGAACCCTTGGTGCTCATTGTATCGTAATTGCTTGTATCTCCTAATCTCGTTTGCATGTCTGGATAACTATCTTTAAAGTTGTATTATTCTATTTTCGTTTAAGGTATCGTATTTTCTTAAATATAATTCAAGTTTTTAATGTTAAAAAGGTGTATTATATAAGCCCCTTGTCGTTGTTATAGGTTCATTGAGGCTCGTTAATACCGTCATTAATCTTACGGTTGATCAGAACTCAAAGGGAAATATTACTCAGTTTGTGGTAAATGTTGATGAGTGTATGTTGGTCTCCCACAGTGTGTGGCAGTGTGGTTGACACTCGGTCTCCCACAGTGTGTGGTAGTGTGGTTGACACTCGGTCTCCCACAGTGTGTGGTAGTGTGGTTGACACTCGGTCTCCCACAGTGTGTGGCAGGGTGGTTGACACTCTGCCTCCCACAGTGTGTGGCAGGGTGGTGGACACTCGGTCTCCCACAGTGTGTGGCAGGGTGATTGACACTCTGCCTCCCACAGTGTGTGGCAGGGTGGTTGACACTCGGTCTCCCACAGTGTGTGGCAGGGTGGTTGACACTCTGCCTCCCACAGTGTGTGGCAGGGTGGTTGACACTCTGCCTCCCACAGTGTGTGGCAGGGTGGTAGACACTCTGCCTCCCACAGTGTGTGGCAGAGTGGTAGACACTCTGCCTCCCACAGTGGGTGGCAACATGACACTCTGCCTCCCACAGTGGGTGGCAACATGACACTCTGCCTCCCACAGTGGGTGGCAACATGACACTCTGCCTCCCACAGTGTGTGGCAGGAAGGCAGGCATGACTCGTGCCAACAAGAGATGGCAACTCATGGCGTACTGCCCACAGGATAATGCAGTCTCTTCCCCTTGTGACTCTCTCTCTCTCTCTCTCTCTCTCTCTCTCTCTCTCTCTCTCTCTCTCTCTCTCTCTCTCTCTCTCTCTCTCTCTCTCTCTCTCTCTCTCTCTCCCTCTCCCTCTCTTTCTCTCTCTCTCTCTCTCTCTCTCTCTCTCTCTCTCTCTCTCTCTCTCTCTCTCTCTCTCCCTCTCCCTCTCTTTCTCTCTCTCTCTCTCTCTCTCTCTCTCTCTCTCTCTCTCTCTCTCTCTCTCTCTCTCTCTCTCTCTCTCTTTTCCTCTCCCTACCGCTCTCCCTCCCTACCTCTCACTCCTCTTCCCTCCCCTCCTCCACATCTCGCACTCTCCCTTCATCTCTCCCATCCATCCTTCCATCCATCCTATCCATCGCTTCTTCCCCCATCTCTCTCTCCCTCTTTCTCCCACTCCTCTCTCTTCCTCTCTTTCCCCTCTCCTTCTCTTTATCATGTTTGTATGTCCTCTTCCCTCTCTTTTGTGATGTGTTTGGGTGTGATGTGTCCGGATGAATCTCATAATGTGTCCAGGTGTGCGTAGGAATGTGTACAGGTGTATGTGGAAACGTGTCCGAATGTATGTGATAAACTATATAATAACATAGGATAAAAAAATTACTCTAAAGTATTTGTGAAATTTCTGTACATAAATTTCACAAACACTTAAGTGTGGGTTTTTTATCCTATGTTATTATGTCTGTGACCAGACATTACCATTACTTAATAATAATAATATTAATAATAATAATAATAATAATAATAATAATAATGTTGATTAAAAAGAATGTGTGTACAATGAACATAAGATTAATGAACAATTGAAGGGTATGGAAATTGACTGGCGTGTGCTGGGTAATGTATTAGGATTGAGAGGAGGAGCTGGCCGGAGTAGGAGCTTGGTGATGTGGTGGGGGGTGATTGGGGATATGGGTTTGTGGTGGAGTGGTTGTGGGTGTGGTGGAGTGGTTGTGGGTGTGGTTGTGGGTGTGGTGGAGTGGTTGTGTGTGTGGTGGAGTGGTTGTGGGTGTGGTGGAGTGGTTGTGGGTATAGGAGTGGTTGTGGGTGTGGTGGAGTGGTTGTGGGTATTGGAGTGGTTGTGGGTGTGGTGGAGTGGTTGTGGGTATTGGAGTGGTTGTGGGTGTGGTGGAGTGGTTGTGGGTGTGGTGGAGTGGTTGTGGCTGTGGTGGAGAGTCACACCGAGTATGTGACCAGACTTCACACTAAACCTAGCGTGTGAGTGTGTACGTTAGTGACACAAGGAGACCGTCTGACTGTTTTAATCAAATATAATATATCATTGGAAGTGTGGGCCTCTTTGGACTAATGGTCGTCGGTGATCATGTCGTAAATATTCATGGATTATGTGGTGGTTTTTGGGGATAGTCTGGGTGATAGGCTATGGGTCTCTCTCTCTCTCTCTCTCTCTCTCTCTCTCTCTCTCTCTCTCTCTCTCTCTCTCTCTCTCTCTCTCTCTCTCTCTCTCTCTCTCTCTCTCTCCCCTCATTGCAGCATCCACCATCTAGCCTGCCAGCCTCACCCAAGACAAAGCTCCCCAGCTGTTCGATCGAGCTAAATTCGCACTGTCTTCAAAACTCCAATGGACCCCCAAATCCTATTCTGTAAAGATATAAGGCGTGGAATTAAACGTACAAATTGGGCCCATTTGAGTTCAAATTCAACTCGGGCTGAGCAGGGTCCAATAATGGGGATTGATTGAATCTCTTTTGTTTTCTTTGGCTGGAGCATTTGGGAGGGCTGGATACAGCCAGCTCGAGTCAGGGTGGTTGAATATCGTTAGGTATGGTCAGTAACTGGGCAGGTGATCGCACGGCAAAGCTGACACCTTTGGTAGGAGGACTTTAATTAGTTTGTTTAACAGGTTTTTTTTGTCCCAGAAGATGTTATTCCAGGAAAGCATTCTGTTAATATCTTGTCCACAAGGGTGTGTAAACACTCTCTCTCTCTCTCTCTCTCTCTCTCTCTCTCTCTCTCTCTCTCTCTCTCTCTCTCTCTCTCTCTCTCTCTCTCTTCCTCCCTCCTTTTCTCAGAAAATGTAACATTGTAAAATATAAAAGCTGCTAAAAATTCTTCGAAAGACAAATCCCCAATTTCAGATTTACAAGATTATTTTCAGGAAGGGGGGCGCTGCAGGAGCCGGCATTTCTTAAAGGATGGCAATGTGTCCTTTTGAAAAGTTA